>NC_089592.1:52019767-52116820 GCF_019320115.1 Miscanthus floridulus | reverse complement strand
TTAGAACTCTTACAAAATAGATAATCATTAATGGTTAATTGTTTATGCTATTCATTATTCATGTTTACCTAATCATGTGTTTATGTGGGCTTGTGAATAAACTTGTTGCCACTCAATTGCTAAAATAATGACTCATTAAAAGCTAATCGTAGTTAAACCAGTGTCAGCCTTTTGAGCCTCATGAACCCCATGTTATATTTGTTGAGTATGACATGTACTTATGCTTGCTTTACTTTTTAAATCTTTGGAAAAATCCCGGATGGGTACCAGATTGCTGAAGTTTGAAGAACTTAGGTTTGTGATCAATCGGTCAGTTGTCCCTGTGTAGTTGGAGTCTTCACCTAAAGATCCAAGTTGTATTTTCCGCTGTCTACTATCTAAGGTTGTATTCTTTATACTAATATGTTATATATTAAGCATTGTCTTTTGATATTACCCTTATTTGTAGCTATATGTGAGATTTGACTTCCTAGGCTCACATATGGTGCGTATCTGGTTTTGTTCTTAAAACCGGGTGCTACATTAAATAGACATCCTGCTATAACTTTGCTAATTAGGAAATATATCTAAACCCTAAGGACAACAAATCTCTGAATGGCTAACTGCTAACCCCTTATCCTAATACATGCCATGAGTTTTGGTATTCTTGTTGGGGTATTTTGTAGGATGATCAAGAGTAAAGCCATCCATTCGAAGTGCATTTTTCCGAGCCGTTGTCACACCCGCTGCACAAGGAACCCTACTTCTAGACAGATGAGAAAGACTTCTGTTGGTAGACTCACTCTAAGAAAGACCATGACAACATCCAACTTGGGGGAGGAGCATCCCCCATGTATCTAGCTAAGTATTTCTTTTCATTTGTTATTTTTAAGTTTGCTATATAGTTGCTAAAATAATAATGAAATAAAAAGATGCATAACAAACTAAAAGCAAAATAAAATTTTATATTTGTATTAACCATATATATATAATAGTAAGGTGTGATCTTAAAAATAAAAATAAAATAAAAAAGTGTGTGTCTAGTTTTCTATTTTAAGAAGCTAAATAAATGGACTCTGAGGATAATCTCTTGCAATGGAAATAATGAATAGTTGCTCTGTGGGTAGCATATGCTTGATCTAAGTCTAGGTAATTGACGGATATGATATAAGAAGGTCTAAGTTGTTGTTTATCTTGTTTCAAGTGACACTAAAGTTTTGAAGATTTATCTTTTGAAAAAAAAATATGAAAATCCTACATGATGAGCTCCTATAAGACAAAGCTTGAGTGCCTACCAGAGCCTATATAATATTTAGATTAGGAAAAACTTCCATATATATGCGCTTGTATTGCATTGAGTTTTGTCAAGCTTTGTTGAGCCTTATGAGAGGTTTGTCATGCTCTTAAAATCAAGATCACGTACACACCACCCAAATATACACTACTCCTACACTAGGGGTAGGCGCAACAACATGTCATTCTATCTAGATCCACCCAAAAAGGTTTTATTCCTACACTAAGAGTAAACACCAAAAATATTCTTGATAGAAATTTCCACCAAATAAATGCTTCAAGTTCTTGTTGCTATCTCTCAAAAGTTTTGTTGCATAAAAGAGGCATGGGGCTATGCAAAAGTTATTCTTAAAAAAGAATTAAAAATGGACACAAAAGTGTCCGAGATATTGAAAACAATGGGTACTTAGATGCCCGCCTAAAAAAAGAGAAAGAGAGATGAATAAGATAGCCCCTGTTCTCTAGCAAATGTTTCTATGTTTCAAAAGAGAGATATGTTTTCAAGGAGTATAGTAGAATTAGGTTAGCCACCATATATATCCACCACATTCAAACACACACATGCACATCTTGATTTGTTTGTATGACTCAACTCTCTTTGGATCCAAGGTTTGACTTTATAATATATGTATTGCAAGTATGCTCTTTTATGCTTTCTCCCTACCTATGAAGAGAAAAAAAAGGCAAAACATCTTTACTGCCTTTGGTGAGGATCCACAAATACCATATATATTGAGAGACATGAGAGTGTCATACAATGGAATCTCTGATTTTTATTTTGAAAATCTATAAAAACTCTAGAATAATGGTTGAGCAAAGAACTTAACACATAGTGCTTGACTTGATCATTCTATCTTTCAATTACTCAAGACCCAAGTGAAAGCTAAGAAGCCCCATGGTTGAAGATAATATGGGTAAGTTTGAAAGTTAGATTGGTTTATTCTAATTCGGAGGAGAATTGTTGTTTGAACGCATGTGTACTTTTGAGGAGTGAAAGCATCGACGTAATTCCTGATCCATTTGCTAAGTTTAGCTTTGCTAAGGGACTAGCAAAGGTTACAATTGTTATGACAATATTAGTATTCATCTTATTCAAGTTCTTTGTTATAATGTTCATGGTCTACTTTGATTATATGCTTAGTATAGTTGGATTATCATCATGTTCATACATAAGTTCGTATAGAGCTCACTCTAAGGATCCATGGGTGGGTGGTTGACATTGTGTAAGCATGGTGCTTATACGTTTTTACCTGTGGATACACACTATATTTTGGGTCATGTGGTAGTTCACGGATGTGACACTCCCATTGAGTCCTTTGTAGTCCACTCCCCGAATATAGGTGTACGTAGGGTCCGGTTACGAAGGAAGAACAAGCTCTATTCTTAATCCTCCTTAGTAATATCCCTTATGTGTAGATATGACAATGATCTTAACAATGATTACTAGATATAATTGCACTAATCAATGTATGCTTTGACTTGTAATTAAGAATAACTTAGGAATTATTCCTCTAATATTCTACCTGACCAGGTTAATGCCATAGAAAGTACTCTGAGTAATTTATCATTATTATTAATCAATACTTATCATATATCTTATCCTATGACTTACCCCTATTATGAGTAGAACATTGGTTATAGTTTATTTCTCCATCAATAGTATAATTTATCAATACATGTCCGTGTCAGACCTTTCCTATGGTAAAAATATAAATAACGATACCTAGAATACTCTCGGGTGAACTGCTACAATGGTATATTATCTGTGCTCTTGGAGATTCCTTTCATATCTATTCTTCCTAGTCGCATAAATTAATAAAGAATTGCTTAGTATTATTCTAGTAGTAATGTTATGTAGTACCAACAAGCATCTCTGGCATCATCACTAGGGATGACAACCTAGTAAAATAATGTTAAGAGATATAGGTTTATAATATGTGGTTATTAAAATAAGTGACAAGTTAATAAATACCAACAAGCATTTCTGGCACCGTTGCCGAGGAAGGTAGCTAGGCAAATGAAGTATTGATAAGCTTATACTTATTAATGTGATCAAAGATAACCATTAACCTCTACTTAAACATACTTACCCTTGTTTTGTCTACTTTTATATCTTATGCAGGGTAATGTATGATTGGTTTTGACCTTCCGACAAACTACATTGAAGATCTAGAAGCATTAATCAGGAGGACTAGAGCTAAACTCAAGAAAGTACTAGCTTTAGAATCGAAAGACAACAAGATTGGTCCGCCATGTCTAGAACCATGAAATTGGCAGGGGCAAATTGATCATGTATTCTTACCATAACATCTTTTGTTATTCCCTCTAAAAATCGGATTGATTGGTCCATCATCTGCAATTGCACGTATATAGGGAACAAAGGTTTATCACCAAATAAGTATTTATACGTTACCTTGGATATTATGTAGACACCCAATCCAATATCTGTAGCACCCGGTTTTAAGAATAAAACCAGATACGCACTATATGTGAGCCCAAGAAGTCAAATCTCATATATAGCTACAAATAAAGGTAATATCAAAAGACAATGCTTAAATACATAGCGTATTAGTATAAATATTATAACCTCAGAGTATAGACGGCGAAAAGACAACTCCGATCTTCAGGCAAAGACTTCAAATCCATAGGGACAACTGACTGGTTGATCACAAGCCTAATTCCTCCAAACTCTAGCAATCTGGTACCCATCCAGGATTTTTATCCAAATAATTGAAAAATAAAGCAAGCATAAGTACATGTCGTACTCAACAAATATAACATGGGGTTCATGAGGCTCAAAAGACTGACACTGGTTTAACTGTGATTAGCTTTTAATGAGTCATGATTTTAGCAATTGAGTAGCAACAAGTTCATCATAAGCCCATAAACACATGATCAGGTAAACATGAATAATGAATAGCATAAACAATTAACCATTAGTGAGCATCTTCATCGTCCATATCACCAGTGTTCATCATCTATTCCGTAAGGGTTCCAAGGCCGCTCGTGACCGTGAGCACGGCTGATATACCAGTTTTACACTCTGCAGAGGTTGTACATTTTCACTGTGAGTCATGATTTACCCTTTCGCCCGAGGTCGCGAGCCTCTTGACCCACTACCAAGGAAGATCGGCAGGGTTCACTATAAAGCCTTTCAAAGGTTTGTCTAACAAGTTAGGGCCGCTAAGGTTTCCCCATCAATAAGCATGAACCCCCCCTCCAAGGAGTGACTAACAATACATAAAGATACCAAAGTGCACTCTCTTGGTAGGCCAAGATCATACGAACTGGAGCCCCTCTTGCACCATAAAGGTAACCTCTAACAAGCTAGAAAAGGTCCTCATAGTGAGCTAAAGCCAGAGCCATATAGCCCTCACAGCTATACTGTAAGTCCCGGATGATCACTTACAGATAAGTTCTTAGGGAGAGGAATCTAGAGCACCATAAAAATAGCCCAATGCTCTAGCCCCCTGATTCCATATTGCTAAAAAGCATCTTTTAGTGTTTATTGCATATACCATTAGTCAAGTTACAAGATCATGGTTGTAGTTGAATTGAGCACTAGCAAAGCTACCCAATGCATATCCCAAAGGAGTCAAGGTACAAGTATAAAATACTAGGAAATCTTTAGTGGCAGTCAAGGTAGACACATGCAGTATGAATTAACTGATTAAAGGTGTATAGGACAACAAGGATGATCCCATGCTATACTTACCTTAAAACACTGATCCTTTGGTAAGCTTTAATCTTTAGCGTCCTTCTTCTTGATCACCACGTATATCTCACCGACTGGACATGATCATACAGCACCACACAAGCATCCATACAATCAAACATGAAGCAAACAATAGATCTAAATTAGAATAGTACACCAAATATAAAATCAAGATGAAAAGTTTATGAAACGAATCTACGTCTCATTACGAACACACAGACGCGAAAAACACACTAATCGAAGCTACGGTTGAAAAGATACAACTACCGATAGATTTGCGTTATACGTGGAGAAGAAAACTATATGCTTCATTTATTTTAACTATATACAAGATTATATAAATTGAATTAAGGCAAATTTAGATTCGAATTATAAAACTAAAGTAAAACAAATCATATTTTATTTATAAAATCCAGTTGCATAATTATTAATCAAGATATGATTTAAACATGAAATTTCAGAAATAGTAATATGGTAACCACCATTACTAACATGTAGATCTCGTCGATATGAATCTAACGCAACTTGAATAGGTCAAAACGGATCTAAAACGCAAAAGATATGAAATAAACAAGATTTCCTATATTAAAATAATAGATTAAATCTAACCTCGAATTTTAGAAGTTGAAAACCTACTTAACAGTAGTATTAACATGTAGATTATTGTCGGTGTTTCGTACAAGCACCGGCAAGTAAATTTATAGTAATGTGCGTTAGGCTCGGATGGTGCGCTAAAGGACACAGGATTTATACTGGTTCGGGCGGAACGTCCCTACGTCCAGTTTGTTGCTGCTTGTGTTATTAGCACCGTGAACGGTCTGTAGTAAGGGATACAAACTGCCGAGAGAGGGACTGGTCCCAAGTCTCTCTGATCGAAGGATTGAAAGGTGGTCGAGAGCTTCGTAGCTGCTCGTGTGTATGAGTGCGTTCTATTGTTTGGTCCTATTTTTTCCGTCCCTTTGATGGAGGATGCGCATCCCCTTTTATAGATGAAGGGGCTGGCTTTACAAGGGTGAGGACTCCAGGATGCGTATTCTACTTAGTCTTGTGGCTTACGTCTATCCGATCAGGTCCTCCATCCTGATGAGTGCGAAGGAAGATAAGTGCTTACGATATTGTCGATGTCTCTGTAGGATGTCAGGTTAGTCACAGAACGCTGCCCTGCACAGGGTATGGGCTGTAGTACGGTGGTTTTGACTTATGAGCCTCTCCCAGCCTCGCTCCGTGCGCCTTCTGGTTCCCATGATTCCTTGTTGGGAGAGTTCGGGGTCGGGGTCCGGTGTGGCACCGTGGCCAAGGCCTTCCGACTGGGAGGACCTGAGGGGTCGGGAAGCGGGCGCCGCTCCCTTGGGTCCACAGCGTGGTGATGGAATACTCGTCGTCCGTGGAGATAGCAAATCCGTTCTTGGAGCGTAGCGGTTGTCGTATATCTTTGTTGGGTTCCGTGTCCCAGAGCTGAAGGCGGCACCTACAACTCTACAGGGTGAGGTGTACACACCTGTAATACCTTTTGGGCTTCTGCGGCACCCAGAAGGGTCTAAAGCATCAGTCCTGTCGTTCCCTGGCAGTCCTTTTCCTGCTAGGGCGCAGGGTATGGTCGTTGGAGCCATGGTTGACCCGAATGTCTTGTCTTGTCCTGTACCCATCATTATGAGGGATAGATATCGATCAGGGCGAGGCTCGTTCTGGGCCATCGAGTGAGGCGGAGATCAATCCCTATCTCTTGGGCGAGACTAACCCTATCCCTCTGGGATCGGGCGAGGCGGAATCCATCCCTTAGCCCTCGGGCGAGACCGAGCCCGCCCTATAAGCGTCGGGCGAGACGGAGTTTGGCTTTGAGCCTTTGGGCGAGACAGGGTTATCCCACAAAGGCGTCGGGTGAGGCTGACCCTGCCCCTCTAGGATTGGGCGAGACGGAACTCATCCCTTAGCCCTTGGGCGAGACCGAGCCCGCCCTCAAAGTGTCGGGCAAGACGGAGTTTATCCCTCGGCCCTCGGGCGAGACCGAGCCCGTCCCAAAGGTGTCGGGCGAGGCGGAACCGAACTCCTGTTACTCGAACAAGGGATGACATGACGCCTTTATGCGTCCGGAAGTTTTTCACGTTTGGTGGTTATCGGTTCCGCCTTCTGGGGTACCCCGGTATTAGGTCCCCGACAGTAGCCCCCGAGACTCTAGGTGATTCGGGTAGAACCGCCTGGAGGGTGTTTTTGATTTCGCCGAAGCTAATTTGCCGGAGGGTGCGCGCGAGCGCACCCGATGGGTGTAGCCCCCGAGCCCCCGGGTGACTCGAGTTGAGTCGCCCAGGGGGTTGTATCGGCCCCTTCGTGGGTAAGGCTGAAGGACTTAGTTTTTCATCAACCGGGTGTTTTTTCGAGTGGGTCGTGTCGTCCCATTCGCTGGGGATTGAATTGGAGCTGTCATAACTGGTGCTTCTGCCCTTGATGGCGGATCGTTCGTGGATTCCTTTTTAGTTGGGCCGGTCGGCGAGTGTCTGGGCCCTTAGGTGGTCCAAAGAAAAAAGAACAGGCCTTTGTGGCTGGCGCTTCCCTAGTGGGTAGAGAGTCCGGATTCACTTGGGGAAGGCGAACCATCCGCCGAGATTTTTGGGGTGAGAGGATAGGAACTGCGGGCGCGTGTCCCGCGATGTGACGCGGTGGCGCGCGTGGTAGGCCCGGAGATTGAGGTGGACGGTTGCCCTTCTCGCATCCGTCGCCCCCTATAAAACCACGGGGTTCGCCCCCAGGATCCCGTATTTCGCTCCCCTTCCTTTGCGTTCTGAAACATCTGCCGCCAATCTTTCCAGCCTCTCACGCCCGCATCGCTTCCATTGACCGGCCTGCGTTCGTGCTCTAGCCGCCGTTAAGCTCGCGCCTGCCCTTCCCCCCTACTGCCTCAATGGAGTTGTGGGGTGGATCAAGCGTCACCTCCCGATGTCTGGAGGGCCTCGTCCACTGTGGCCTTCTCCACCCACTGTCCGCCGTCCAGGAGTGGTTGCTTCCTAGCGACGAGGGTGAGCCGGGTACCGCCTGAAGGGTATGTCGTCTCTTTTGCCCTCTTCCATGAGCGGGGATTCGGGGTACCCGCGCATAGATTCCTTCGGGGGCTATTAGATTACTATGAGGTAGAGCTACAGCATCTAACTCCCAATGGGATACAGCATATGGCAGCATTTGTTGCCCTGTGCGAGGGTTTCCTAGGGATCGATCCCCACTTTGATCTATGGCGGTATTTCTTTAGCGTTAGTCTGTCGAAGAGGAAGATTGGGGGGACAGAAGTGAACGCGCCAATGGGGTGTGCCAGCATTCATCTGCGCCATACCCGGTTGAAGGGTTACCTGTACATGTGTCTGGCTACATCCAACAAGGGATGGCATTCGCAGTGGTTTTATGTTAGGGATGATGTGAGTGCCCCCCTACCGAAGTACACCGGACGTCTTATTGTGGATGCTCCGGCGTCATGGGGCTGGGGCGTCCAGGCTAAAGACAAGAAGCACATCTCCGACCTTCTCTCTGCCCTCCATGCCCTAAAGGGTCGGGGTGTAAAGGGGTCGGGGATTATCGGTGCCTACCACGCGAGGAGGGTGGCGCCACTGATGGCGCATGAGCTTCCCCTGCATCGGATGATGCCAGGGATATCATTCGAGGGGACAGTGCTCGTTCACGAGGCGCTCCCTTATTCGGAAGTGGCGCAGCGTGTCAAGGAGGCGACGGAGCCGATGAAGGATTCTGCCGGCATGGTCCTCGACATCGTGTATCCGGTGCCCGGGCATCCTCCAATGCGGCCGGAGCCTGGGTTCTTCGAATTGTAAGCCCTCTTCTCCTGCACTCTTTTCTTTCTCCTGAATCTCCCTTTTTTAATACTTGCTTTTGTGATGTTGGGGCTAGCTGAGGGGGCTAGTCTTCAAGGATAGTCCGGCTCCACTGCCGAAGGACAGGGCTGTGGCGGTGGCGAATCGACTCGCGGCCGAGCGGGACAAGAAAGCAGAGGAGATGAAGAAGGCGAAATGACTGAAGCAGGAGGCATGGGATCGGGGAGAGGACGTGAGCAGTGAGGATGACGACGACGATGATGATGACGACGACGACGATGAGGTAGCCGTCGACGTGGATTGGGGCGTCCTGGAGGATGAGGAAACGCTGACAAGTGGCCACCCACCCGTGCAGGGGCCCTTCGCTTTTCACGTAGAGGGAAGTGAATCAATGAGGTCAGTGGAGGCCGACGAGTCCGCCGCTTCGCACGGCGTGCCGGCCGAGGATCGGTGGATGGGGGACGCTGGGCTTGCTGCCGCCGACCCTGAGGCGATCGTGGAGGGGGGTGGTACTGGAGCCGCGCCCGGCTTTGGTGCCGCGCCTCGTGAGGTGATGGAGGGGAGCAGCTCCGGTGCTACGCCCCATGAGACAAGGGAGGGGGACGGCTCCGGTGCCGCGCCCGACAAGACGATGGAGGGGAGCGACTCCGGCGCCGCGCCCAACGAGACGAATCCCCCTGCCTCGGAGCAGGGGGCAGGCATGAAACGGTCCCGTCTGGACGAGTCAGGGCAGGGGTCTAGGGATCCGTCCCCAAAACGCTTCCGCTGGCCGAGGACGTCAACGTAAGCTCTTGACTCCTCTGTTTTCTTCTTCTCTTTTTTTTTATTATTTTTTTATTTTGACTTATCGGTTATTACCTTTGTGTAGGTTCTTGCGGATGGGTCACCCCCTGGGGCTGGCGCCCAAGAAGAGTCTCGCCCTTCAAGTGGGACAGACGGCGTCGCCTAGAGTCACCCTTGTTTCGGGCAGGGGTGGTGCCGACGTTGGGGCCGCGTTGGCCGAACCGACGGCGGCCATGGTGGCTCCCACGCCCGCGGAGGCTACTGAGCGAGCGGCTTCTTCCGTGGCGGGTGTGGAAGAGCCGGCCGAGGACCGCATACCGCCGGTGAAGGTGATCGTGACTGCGCCGAGCCAGGATTAGCCGGGCGCGGTCGTGGTGGCACCCGAGGGCGTGGTGCAATCCGCGCCGCCAGGTGCCCATGTGGATCCGCCTGTGGCGCCCGAAGCGGTCCAGATGGAGGAGGGTCCAGCCGGAGGGTCCTTGAGTGCGGCAGTGGTGCCGCACAGGGTCAGAAGGGAGCCGCCACCGGCCCCTTTGTCGGGAGGAAGCCGCTCCCCTACGCGGGGGGAGCCGCCGCTCCAATGGATGGCCGCTCAGGACCCGTCGTCGGCTCTTTTCTCGCTCGATGATCATTCCGAGAGCATGGAGCGGGAGGGTCTTGACGTCGGGATCTTGACCATGCTGAACGCCCTGGACCAGGCCAGAGGGGCCCTCCGTGAAATCGTTATCCCTACCACTCAGGTATTTTCTGGGCTTTCTTCTTTCTTCGTATGTTTATGTGTTCTCGCATTTCTGATATCAGTCTTCTTCTTCTTTAGATTCTTGTTGCTCGTAGCCGGAAAAAATCCCAATTCCTCCGTGAGCAGAAGGCGGAGCGGGATCACCTCTCCGAGGAGGCCCGGCTGCAAGCAAACATGGCCGCCCAGCTTGCTATCGTCCAGGAGCGGGAGGCCCAGGCGTGTCAGGATGCGGAGGAGGCGCACGGGATGTTCGAGGACCTATCGGCGAGGTCTAAGCTGGATGGAGAGGAGATTGCCAGGCTCCAAAAAGAGTGAGATGAGCTGTTGCAGAGGAATGCCGCGGCCAATGAGAAGGCCAGCGAAGTCCTGAAGGAGCTGGAGATGGAGCGAGACCTCCGGCAGAAGGCCGAGAGTAGGGCCACAGCCCTCCAGCAGAAGGTGGACGAGGACGTCGAGGTGGTCCGCTCTCTCCGGGCAGAGCTTGGTGATGCGGTGGAAGGAAGGTTGAGTGCTGAGAACGTCGCCACCAAGCTGGAGAAAGAGGCTGCCTATACGCGAAGGGCCCTCCAGGCTGAGAGCGATGAGCACGATCGTCTACAAGCTGTGATCGGGGTGGTCCTTAACGCCCTGAATGTGACGGAGCCGGTGGAGACCGGCCCGCTCGCAGCTCGTGTCGGAGGTATCACGGCTCGGGTGGGCCAACTTGAGGAGAGTGCCTTTCACACCGGGATTACCCAGGCCTTCACCGTCGCCCACGCCCATTATGAGAAGGAAATAAACCTGAGGGTGATGAGCGAAGGCTTTCCATCCACCTACGAGGATGAAGAGCTGGAGGAAATGGAGAAGATGGTCGCTCCCCTTGCGAAGAACCTGGTAGACAGTCTGAAAGAAATGGTTCTCCCTTCGCGGGGGTAATTAATCGAACAATTTTGAGAACACCTTATATGTAATATGTGGACAAGTGTCGGTACTTTTCAAGTCTGGACGCCTTTCGTGCTTTTGCGTCTTAATTTCGTTTTGTTTGATTTTTTGCGATTTGATTTTTTACGGTCTTACCAATATGTTCCCCTGAATTATGTCGCTGATTATAATGCGAGGAGATTGAGGAGGTAGCCGTACCTTAACAGCCCCCGAGTAAGGTCCGACCCCCGCACCTGCTGGGGTCGGGTGTTACTGGAGACCGGAATCGTGGTTTTGGTGACAATGGATGTCATCGCAATAATCCCCATCCTGTCTTCCAACAGAAATCCCAACTGGGGACTCTACGGGCTCGGCAAGGTGGGGCCTTTGAACCTGTGTCCCTGCATTTGTTTGGCCCGAGCCCCCAAGCCTTGTTAGGGTTTGATAGGGGTCGGCCGTTATTTGCGTGTTACCCCGTCCTCGGTTTTCACAATCGGAGGGGCTGAGTGAACGACACTTGCCTCGACGGCTTGAGTACCGCGCTCAACGAGCTCGCTAACGGGTATGTTCGTGCGGAATCCGGGTCCATCATTTGCTGATGGGGTCGGTAGAGCCCTCTGGTGGCACTCCACAACTTCTTAACCCGCCTCCCGGCAGATGCCTGAGTCATTCGATAAGCTCAGGGGGCCCGATGGCCTCTCCTCGATGGAGATTCTGTGGGTTTGGCTTGAGGTTAGAATCGAACGAGAGAAGGTCGAGACATCCCGGTTCGCTTCTGAGCGGGATCGGGCAGGGCCGCTAGGGCTCGTCTTGGTTACCTCTCCCTGGCCCTATTCGGCGTGAGGTGGCCTCGAGCCCTTCGTGGGCCGACCTTCGAACCTCAGCCTATGGTTTCCTATATCGAATGAGGCGACGGCCGTTTCGTGGTGCGACACGAATCGGTGGGATGCAATTTTTTGCATATGAAATGTTTTGAATGTAACATTTAATTGAAAATAAAGGCGGGGTCGGTAACGTTACCTTGGTGATATGAGTGGCGGAAAAGCTCCTACCAGATGGGTTCGGGCCCTGACGTTTGTGACGAGGTTGAAAAAACCTGCGTAAGAATTGATATTCTTTGTTTTCGTGTCTCGGTGATGATCCGAGCTGTTCGATTAACTTGGGCAGCCTGACAGCTTCTCCTTTGGGGGAGACTCTGTAGGCGGACCCCTCCGATCCCTTCTTTGAGAAGGTAGACGTCGAAACTAGAGATGCGAGGGGCGTTGAGTAGGATTTTCTGGTAAATAGAAACACTGTAGCTATCGGGGCGTAGGGTTTGCTAGTTCGTCCAGTTTTACTCAAAGCTTTGTGCCTGTATGTCGTGCCCTTAGTTTCAGGCATACGGAGGGGTCGGGTGAAGAGAATGTCTAGACTGGTAGTCATCCTCGGCAGCCCCCGAGTGATGCTCGTGTCCCTGCTATTTGACGGGGTCGGAATCTTGCGAACGAATTTTAACGCGTAAAGTGAGAAAGCTGAGAGGCTTATCTTTCTTTGGTCGTTCGTTCGTCGTGTCTTCTGGGCCGAACGGTCGACCCAGGAGATCTGAAAGGTCCCGTCGTCGGGTCGTCCGTGGTCCTGCATTGGGAGGTGAAAAGTTGTCTGCCTATGTGGGTGCCTTAATCGCCGCATCCGGAGCGGGTCAGTGGCGGGCCATACCCAGGCAGTGTTTTAGTTTGACCGAAGAGGGACGCCTCGCAGACCGGGGTTCGTCCCGTCACTTCTGGCGCGTCCCCTCAGATATCAATCAGCATTGATTGCATATTAAAAAAGAGGGAAGGGAGAGGGTTTTTCGTCCGACCTTTCGCGTTTCCTTAGTTACAGCGCTTCCTCTTTAAATAGGGAGGGGGAGAGGAGCTCTCATCCCACCTCCCTTCTGCCTCCGACCACTATCTCTCCTTCTTCTTCCTTTCCGCCAAATGCGTCCGTGCGTCGCGGTGGTTCCTGAGTGAGGAAGAGTAATGCCAGAGGGAGATAGAGAACTTACAACCTTGCTCGTGAGTCTGGTGCGTGATGTCGAGCCGGAGGTTATCCAACATAGATGAGATGGTGTGCGCAGCCCTTGGTGAGGAGTCGCTGCTGCTGAAGGAGAAAAGGCGTCGGTGGGCGTCGTACGTCGTTGACTGCGCTGTCGTTCGCTGCGCTCCTCCCTTGGCGGGAGGCATTTCCTGCCCATACGCCATTGTCAGGGTTATGGCTGGGGATGATGGCGTAGTCCCCAGATGCCCTGACGGTGGCGTTGCTGCCGGGGTTGCGGCTGACGACGATGGCATAGTCCCCGGACGCTCTGGCGGAGGCGTCATAGATGGTGGCGCCTTCGAGGATCCAGCGAAGATGTCGCCGGTGGAGAGCGTGGCACGGCGTCCACAGTAGACGAGCTGGCCCATGTACACGCCCCGGTCGTCACCGATGGAGAGCGTGGCACGGCGGCCGCAGTGGACGAACTGGCCCATGTACACGCCCCCGACGTCGCTGATGGAGAGCATGGTGCGGCGACCGTAGTAGCACCTGTGGTAGAGCTGAGCCGAGACTGTAATGAAATAATGTTGTGGGGAAGCCCCCGAGTAAACAGTCTTTAGAGTATATTGTTCCTTTTTTGTAATGACATCGCTTTGTAAGTGGTGAATTTGTGCAAAAAATGAACAAAATTACATCCTTTGCTTATGGCAAGTCATTTTAGCGCTTTCCAACTCTTCTCATGGTCTAAGTCATAGGAAGCTAGGAATCGTGGGCGAACTAATTCTGATTGAGCTGGTGAGCAAAGAGGTTGCAGCCGCTGGGGCGTGGGTGTCTCGTAGTCCTACCAGTTGTATTCAGAATTGGTTCCCAAGATCTTAGCCCTCGAGACTCATTTACGAGGCGAATGGACAACTTATAGAATGTTTGTAAGTATAACACAGGGATTTTTTGCAAGCGCGATACTTGTATTACACATAACATATGTTACGATCACATGCCAGCCCCCGAGTGAGGTCTGACCCCTCACGATTTGTAGGGGTCGGAAATCACTAAGGATCGGGGTTCTGTTAAGACAAAAACTGATAAAGAAAAGTGTAAGCTTATTTTAAGGATAGAAACGACGTAGCTGCTCAATGTACTGAGGGTTTGTGTTGATCACTGGCAAAGACGCCTGTTGGAACCGGCTCTCGGCTGGATGCCGCTTTTGCGAGTGTGTCGGCCGCTTCATTGAGGCGCCTGGGGATATGATTGAGTTCGAGGCCGTCGAATTTGTCCTCCAGACGTCGGACCTCTTGACAGTATGCCTCCATCTTGGTATCGTGGCAGCCCGACTCTTTCATGACCTGGTTGACGACCAGCTGAGAGTCGCCCCTGACGTCAAGGCGTCGGATGCCCAACTCGATGGCGATTCGTAGGCCGTTGATGAGCGCTTCGTATTCTGCAGTATTGTTTGATGAGGGAAAATGAAGCCGAACCATGTACCTCATGTGGAACCCGAGGGGGGATACAAAGACTAGTCCTGCTCTGGCGCCCTTCTTCATCAGCGATCCGTCGAAGTACATTATCCAGTACTCTTGATCGACGGCCGCTGGTGGCATCTGGACCTCGGTCCACTCCGCGATGAAGTCAGCTAATGCCTGAGATTTGATCACCGTTCGGGGGACATAAGAAATGCCCTGATCCATCAGCTCGAGTGCCCATTTTGTGGTTCTTCCCATAGCGTCATGGCTACGAACGACCTCGCCGAGGGGGAACGACGTTACTACTGTCACGGGGTGTGACTCGAAGTAGTGGCGTAGCTTCCTTTTGGTGATGAGGACGGTGTAGAGGAGTTTCTGGATCTGGGAGTAGCGGGTTTTGGAGTCGGATAACACCTCGCTGATGAAATATACAGGGCGCTGCACCTTGAAGGCGTGCCCCTCTTCCTCTCGCTCTACTATTAAGGCGGAGCTAACCACTTGGGTGGTGGCCAATATATATAGCAGGAGAGATTCTCCATCGCATGGAGGAACTAGGACCGGCGGCTTAGTTAAAAATTGTTTAACCATGTCAAGTGCCTCCTGAGCCTCGGCCGTCCACTCGAAGCGGTCAGTTTTCTTCAGGAGTCGATAAAGGGGGAGTCCTCGTTCGCCGAGGCGTGAAATGAATCGGCTGAGGGCGGCAAGGCACCCGGTGATCCGCTGAACCCCCTTTATGTTTTAGATCGGGCCCATCCTCGTGATGGCTGATATCTTCTCTGGGTTGGCTTCGATGCCACGCTCGGAGACGATGAAGCCGAGCAGCATGCCCCTTGGGACCCCGAAAACACATTTTTCGAGATTGAGCTTGATGTCGTTCGCCCGGAGTTTCGCAAAGGTGCGTTCAAGGTCGGCGACAAGGTGGTCAGCCTGCTTAGATTTGACTACGATGTCATCGACATAGGCCTCAACAGTTCGCCCGATGAGGTCTCCGAAGCAACTAAGCATACAGCACTGGTACGTTGCCCCAGCGTTCTTCAGACCAAACGGCATTGAGACGTAGCAAAATGATCCGAAGGGCGTGATAAAAGATGTCGTGAGCTGGTCGGACTCTTTCATCGTGATTTGATGGTAGCCTGAGTATGCGTCAAGGAAACAGAGGGTTTCGCACCCCGAGGTGGAATCGACTATTTGGTCTATTCGTGGCAAAGGAAAAGGATCCTTTGGACACGCTTTGTTGAGGCCAGTATAATCAACACACATTCTCCATTTCCCGCTCTTTTTCCGGACAAGAACAGGATTTGCTAACCACTCTGGGTGGTATACTTCCTTAATGAATCCTGCGGCCAGTAGTTTGGCTATCTCCTCACCGATGGCCCTGCGTTTCTCCTCGTCGAAGCGGCGCAGGCGTTGTTTTACTGGCTTGGAGCCCGAGAGGATCTGGAGAGTATGCTCGGCGACCTCCCTCAGGATGCCCAGCATATCTGAGGGTTTCCACGCAAAGATGTCCTTGTTGGCGCGAAGGAAGTCGACGAGCGCGCTTTCCTATGCGGAGGAGAGCGCGGTCCCGATTCGGACTTCTTTGCCCTCGGAGCTACTGGGATCCAAGAGGACGCCCCTAGAGCCCTCTGCCGATTCGAACGATCTAGACGACTTTTTTGCGTCGGGTGTCCCCTCAATGACCTCCTCCCTGAGGGTGGCGAGCTCTTCGGATGCAATGACCGCAGATGCGTGTCCGCAGCATTCGACCTCGCACTCGTAAGCGCGCTGGAAGGAGGTGCCGATGGTGATGATCCCATGGGGGCCCGGCATCTTCAGCTTCAGGTATGTGTAATTGGGTACGGCCATGAACTTCGCGTAACATGGTCGCCCCAATATGGCGTGGAAAGTCCCCGGGAACCCCACTACATCGAAGGTGAGGGTCTCAGTCCGGTAATTGGATTGATCCCCAAAAGTGACGGGCAGGTCAATCTGCCCTAGCGGTACGGCTTGCCTTCCTGGCACGACGCCATGGAAAGGCGCTCGGACAGGGCGGAGGCGCGTTCGGTCGACGCCCATCTCGTCGAGCGTCTTGGCGTACATGATGTTGAGGCCGCTGCCCCCATCCATCAGTACCTTGGTGAGCCACTTTAGACCGACGATCGGGTCGATGACAAGTGGATACCTTCCCAGGTGTGGGATGGTATCTGGATGGTCGGTTCGGTCGAAGGTTATGGCGGATTCTGACCACCGGAGATAGGCTGGTATAGCTGGTCCAGCGGTATAGACCTCTCGATGTGCGACCTTCTGGCGGCGCCTGGAGTCGTAGGTCGTTGATCCTCCGAAGATCATGAGGGCACCGGTTGGAGTTGGGAAGGTGTCGTCCTTCTCCTCCGTGTCGTTAGTGGTGGGAACAGGCTCCTTCCCCTGCTCCTCCTTGTTGAGACCCCCGGCCAAGTATTTGCGCATAAGGCCGCATTCCTTGTATAGGTGCTTGGCCGGAAAGGCGTGGTTCGGGCATGGCCCCTCGAGCATTTTTTCGAAGTGGTTCGGAGTGCCCTCCATGGGCTTCCGGCCACCTTTGTGGTCGGCAGCGGCCGCGAGCGAGTTGTCGCGCCGTTGCTTCTTATTTTTACCTTTGGCGGGACGGTTGGAGGCGCCTTCGCTGGCGTCCTCGTCCCGCCTTGTCTTTCCGTCGGAGCGATCAAAGATGGCTCCGACCGCCTCCTCTCCAGAGGCGTGACTGGTGGCGATGTCCAGAAGTTCCTTGGTAGTTCGCGGGCCCCTGCGTCCTAGCTTGTGGACCAGGGATTCGCAGGTTGTTCCGGACAGAAAGGCTCCTATCACGTCGGCGTCGGCGACGTTCAGGAGCTTGTTGCACTGTCGGGAGAAGCGCCGGATGTACCCGCGGAGGGTTTCATCGGCCTTCTGACGGCAGTTCTTGAGGTCCCATGGGTTTCTAGGGCGTTTGTACATGCCCTGGAAATTACCCACGAAGATCTCAGTCAGATCCGCCCAACTCTGAATAGCATTGGACGGTAGGTGCTCCAGCCATGCTCGTGTTGAGTCGGCCAAGAACAGCAGGAGATTGCGAATAATAAAATTATCATCACTCACACCACCGGCCTGACATGCAAGCCGATAGTCTTCGAGCCAAAGCCCGGGATTTGTTTCGCCAGAATATTTAGGAATGTTCGTAGGCGGTCGATACCTTAGGGGGAACGCAGCGTTGAGGATGTGCCGACCAAAGGCCTGAGGGCCTGGCAGAACGGGGCTCGGGCTTCGGTCCTCGTTGCTATCGTAGCGCCCGCCACGTCGGGGATGATAGCCGCGGCGCGCTGCTTCTCCATCGTCGCCGTGGGCATGTCTCCGAGCGTCGATGATGCTACGTACGTCGCGGCCACGGCCGAGGCGTTGATGTACAGGGACGATGGAGGGCTGCCCGCTGGCTGGCGGTGTTTGGTGTACGGATGCGTCTTTGGTGGGACGCACTGAGGGCGCGCGCTGGCTAGTGTCGGGTTCATGTCGTCGAGACAACGAACTTTTCGCCTGCTGCGCTGCTGCACGCTCGAGCAACGTGCGAATCTCCCGATGAGCGCGTCGATCCTCGGACGTCGCGGCCTCCGGGAGGCCATGCAGCAAGGCGGTTGCTGCGGCGATGTTCTGGCTGGCTCGAGCAAAGTGAGGAAAGGCCCCATCGTCGGTGAGGATCCTTTGATGTACGGTGCGGGCTATGGCGCGCGCGCGCCCCCCGTCTTTGCGGCGTTCAATCTTGCGATTGATGTCCGCGTATTCCCGTGCGAGCCCTTGCCCGGCCTCATTGATTTCCTGTTGACGAGCCTTTAGCTGCTCCATCCTCAAGTGAGATGGGGCTGTCCCCTCCTCCCTGGATCTGCTGTCAAGATTGTTTGTAGGGGTGGCCACTTCCCTGGAGGCGCTTTCGACGTGACCCTCGGGGGTCTGCGTCATGTAGCATTCCCGAGAAGGGTGGTGACTCCCCCTACTGGAATCTGAGCTGGAGAGCGATACGGGCTCCTCGTTGAGGAGCTCGTAGAGGGTCTCTGTATCCTGCTCAATCGCCCCCACGAACTCGATGTCTGTGGGTGGTTGAACCACACGTAGCGCCAGAAGGCGGCTAGCGGTTGCCGCAACGTTGCGGAGACCGAACGGAAACGCTATCGGGGCGCTCCATACGGACCCTTCCGGACACATGGTGGCGTTGTGAGAGGCCTCCTTGGGTGACGGGTCTCCCCGGGAGTTGCCCGGTGGACCCTCAAGCCTGAGATGGTTCAGGTTGATGGAAGGGAGAGACGGAGCGGCTGAGTGAGTCAGCGCCAGCTCTCCTCCTAATGTGATGATGAAATCCAGGTCGCCAAAACGCAGGTGTGCGCCCGGGGCCCAGGTGATTGCGTGGGTGGCCATCCGAGACCTGATTTGGAACGCGCAAAGCCCCTACCTGGCGCGCCAACTGTCGGTGTTTCGTACAAGCACCGGCAAGTAAATTTATAGTAATGCGCGTTAGGCTTGGATGGTGCGCTAAAGGACACAGGATTTATACTGGTTCGGGCGGAACGTCCCTACGTCCAGTTTGTTGCTGCTTGTGTTATTAGCACCATGAACGGTCTATAGTAAGGGATACAAACTGCCGAGAGAGGGACTGGTCCCAAGTCTCTCTGATCGAAGGATTGAAAGGTGGTCGAGAGCTTTGTAGCTGCTCGTGTGTATGAGTGCGTTCTATTGTTCGGTCCTATTTTTTCCGTCCCTTTGATGGAGGATGCGCATCCCCTTTTATAGATGAAGGGGATGGCTTTACAAGGGTGAGGACTCCAGGATGCGTATTCTACTTAGTCTTGTGGCTTACGTCTATCCGATCAGGTCCTCCATCCTGATGAGTGCGAAGGAAGATAAGTGCTTACGATATTGTCGATGTCTCTGTAGGATGTCAGGTTAGTCATAGAACGCTGCCCTGCGTAGGGTATGGGCTGTAGTACGGTGGTTTTGACTTATGAGCCTCTCCCAGCCTCGCTCCGTGCGCCTTCTGGTTCCCATGATTCCTTGTTGGGAGAGTTCAGGGTCGGGGTCCGGTGTGGCACCGTGGCCAAGGCCTTCCGACTGGGAGGACCTAAGGGGTCGGGAAGCGGGCGCCGCTCCCTCGGGTCCATAGCGTGGTGACGGAATACTCGTCGTCCGTGGAGATAGCAAATCCGTTCTTGGAGCGTAGCGGTTGTCGTATATCTTTGTTGGGTTCCGTGTCCCAGAGCTGAAGGCGGCGCCTACAACTCTACAGGGTGAGGCGTACACACCTGTAATACCTTTTGGGTTCTGCGGCGCCCGGAAGGGTCTAAAGCATCAGTCCTGTCGTTCCCTGGTAGTCCTTTTCCTGCCAGGGCGCAGGGTATGGTCGTTGGAGCCATGGTTGACCCGAATGTCTTGTCTCGTCCTGTACCCATCATTATGAGGGATAGATATTGATCAGGGCGAGGCTCGTTCTGGGCCGTCGAGTGAGGCGGAGATCAATCCCTATCTCTTGGGCGAGACTAACCCTATCCCTCTGGGATCGGGCGAGGCGGAATCCATCCCTTAGCCCTCGGGCGAGACCGAGCCCGCCCTATAAGCGTCGGGCGAGATGGAGTTTGGCTTTGAGCCTTTGGGCGAGACAGGGTTATCCCACAAAGGCGTCGGGTGAGGCTGACCCTGCCCCTCCGGGATCGGGCGAGACGGAACTCATCCCTTAGCCCTCGGGCGAGACCGAGCCCGCCCTCAAAGTGTCAGGCAAGATGGAGTTTATCCCTCGGCCCTCGGGCGAGACCGAGCCCATCCCAAAGGTGTCGGGCGAGGCGGAACCGAACTCCTGTTACTCGAACAAGGGATGACATGACGCCTTTATGCGTCCGGAAGTTTTTCACGTTAGGTGGTTATCGGTTCCGCCTTCTGGGGTACCCCGGTATTAAGTCCCCGACAATTATGAAATTACGAACCTAACGCAAGTTGAACGGATCAAATCGGAGTTAAAACAGAGAAGTTATGGCTAAAACAAAATCAGTAGCAATTCTGTAAATAGCTGAAAACATAATTTATTCTTAACCGAAACAAAATACGCTTTCAAATAAAGAAAATAAAATCTGTAAACATGTTTTGGACTGCGAGTTTATTTTCCAAGAATACAGGGACTCTTTAGCAAAAAGAACAGCGAAAGGGTATGTTTTAATCTGGGCCATTGATCTAAAAACGGACGGCTCGGGATGATGTGTATTTCTATTGTATTTCAAGGTTTGTTTTGTTAAAGAAAAACAGCCACAAAACTCATGTATGACCTCATATGACGTTATCAAGCTAACTAGCAGATTAGAACAGTGCAACGCATGCATGCACGGGTGACGTTGATTGCTCATACTCCCTCCGTCCCAATTTAATTATCGTTTTCGGTGTCCGTACCACGACTTTGACTTAATTTGTACAAAATATGTGCAATATTTGTGTCTCTAAATAAATTTGTTAAAAAAACTAGATTCAAAGATCTTTTCAATGATGTTAATTATGTATCATAAATAATAATATTTTTTTAATATATTTTTTATTAAAGTTGTTTTTTGGGAAGTGAGAACGACAGATATTCTGGGACGGAGGGAGTATGCATGTAAGCCTCCATGCCTTGCGTGATGTACGTAGGCATACACATGTGGACATGATAAGCGCGCTAACAGGCCATAGATCATAGCGATATGAAACTAACGCAACAAATGAACTGAAACAGAGCTAAAATAAATAAGATGTGAATTCGACAAGTGCACGAGTGTGGGTTGCCTTGCTTCCGGATTGCATGACGTGATGTGTTCTCTAGATGATGAGTGTGCTCTTGAAAGGTACAGGTGGCAGAAGATACATACATGTACTTGGTGAATTTGCTATAGGATCCATGTACGTTGAACAGGAGTCGTGGCTTTGATTTCCTCTCTGGTAGTGAAGAAATTAACGTGCAGGAGCTGCTTGCTATGGTGAGGACAGAGGCATGAGCCTGGCTTGGGCATCAACTGGCAAGGACGCTTGTGCCCGGAGATGGATGGCCGACGTGCAGAACAGCAAGCGACGGCGACATGCAGAAACTGATTTGCTTGCAAGCAGACAGATACACCATGATGAAATAAGAGAGTGCAGACTGCAGAGAACACAAAGACCTGATAGAAAAAAGGAAAGGTAGCAATAAGAGGCACAGATGTGCGGTAGATGAACAATGGTGACCAACAGCGCTTTGACTGGCGGCCGGCACGACGATTCCAAGCCAGCAACGAACCGGTGCCGAGGAGACGAGAACGCTGACATGGCAGCTTGATGAAGCTTCTTCTCAAGAAGGTTTTCTCAGACCTTGGTTTCAGTGTTGCTGAAACATGGTTCACGGTCGGCAATGAGTAGCAGATTGCATGTCCATGGAGCAACGACAGGATGTAGCCATGAGTTGGAGAACGATAGGGACGGCGGCGAACTTACTTGTTGCCGAGGAGAGTATGGTCGGGCTAGGCAGCGCGGCAGCGACGGCGAGGGCGACGATGACGGTGAGGGAAGGAGGGATAATATAATTTACTACGCGAGGGATTTCCTAAACTAGGGGCTCCCTTACGGTAGTTTTGGTGTGTTTTACCCAAGGGTTGGTTGATATATAGGAAGAAAAACTCCCCACATCCACGTCAACTAGCGATATGGTACTAATTGATGTTACCCCCTCCACATTTACTAATGGACCTAAATAATCATTAAAGCCCATTAGTAAATAATGCATGGGCCTTTAGGATTTATTAGGATTATTGCACTTGGGCTTTGAGCATTGGGAAAAATAAGAGATTTATTATTTTCGGATTTAATTAATTTCATGGATAAAACAATTCTAGAAAAGTCCAGAATTGATATTTAAGCCACGAAAAATACTCCGAGACCTCCGAAAATTGGGAGAAAATTCTCAGAGACACTTTGGAACATGATGAACCCAAATAAAGTATTTGGAGCTCATAAAAATATTGTTGGGAACTTGGAACATAAAGATTAAGGTGAAGGAGGTAGGAATTAAATTCCAGAAAGAAGGTAGAAAATTCATAGAGATAGATATTCATCTCCTAAACGTATAAAAAACATACATTTTGCACATAGAAACATAAGGTGCGACCGACATGAATGCAACAAACATATTTCTACCTTATGATAAATTTTAAATTAATAAAAAATTTTATTTTCCTATGTTTTCATGTGCACGATAATTCACAAATAAATCATTTTAACTCTATTTTCAAAAGTGGTAAATTTTGGGGTGTTACAATATCACAGAAGGTCCTATGAAATATCCTTTGCCCAATGGTACACTCGATCATGGGTATACCAGGGTCATCCTTCTTAGCAAGGAATGATGAAGCAAGGAGGTGGTCGTACTCTGATCGGAGTGTATTGATCATGTTAATTGATTTTTCTTGTGATTTCCCGACCTTGTTCTTCTTCCTCCTCCTGTTGTTCTTCTTCTTGGTCACTGTTGTCTCTTCTAGCAGGTTCGACGTCTGTGGATGTCCAAGAGATTGCAAGATGCAACTCTTGAAAGAAAACTTCTCCTTTCTATCCTTGATTGTGAAGCAGATCTTGGCACTGTCCATGTAGATGATGGCTTTTGCGGTGCTTAGGAAAGGTCGGCCCAAAATAATGGGTGCCCTTACATCTCCACCTGTTTCCAAAACCATAAAGTCTACAAGAACATATGATTGTCCCACTCGAACAATGGCGTCTTCAAGAACTCCCTTGAGGTAGCAGAGTGACTAATCTACAAGCTGCAAACGCATGTTTGTGTATAATAAAGTATCTCTATTAATTTGATCATAAATTACCTTAGGCATGATGTTGACACCAGCTCCGAAGTCACAGACAGCTTCTTGGAAAATATGTAGTCCAATGGCGATGGGGATGATAGGTCTCCTTGGATCGATCTTCTTTCCTAGCAAGATATAATCTATCCACCTTTCCATCGATGGTTGTATACAATAGTATGCTGCATTATGAATATTGACAAGATTTATAGTTTCTAGATCTTCTGGTTGATCCGGAATCTTACCTTTGTCAGATGAAGGAACAGCAGCAGCCAACTGAGCTATTTGTGATTCTATCATTTTATTAAAGCTATGCTGGTTCTTAATGGCAAAAGCAAAACTATTCATTCTATTATTTATGTTCTCTAGAATTTTATCATTGGTAGCTACCTTTCTAGATAATCCCTCCATAAGTTTGAATTGGCTAGCAATTAATTCTCTCAAGGGTGGTTGATTAAAATTATTAAAATTATTACCTTGATAGTTACCTTGGTAGTCTGGTCTCTGTTGTTGGTTCCATCCTTGATTCTGTTGAGGATGAAAGTAGTAGTTGTTGACAAAGTTCACATCCTCTTGGGTCTCAGTGCAGTTGCTCCCTGAATGCCTAGTGTTTTCACACTCTTCACATGTCATGCGAGAATCATGAATGTGCATAACTTCTTGCTTCTCATTAGCTCGATCTTTGAGCTTCTTCATCAGCAAGTCCATCTTAGCAGATATCATGTCTACCTCCTTGAGTTGATGCATACCTCCACCTCTCTTATGGGTTTGAACATGTTCTTCATTCTAGCCTTGATTGGAGGCCATCTTCTCCACAAGAGCTATTGCAGCTAGTATGGTGAGTGACAGGAATGCACCTCCAGCAACAGCATCCATAATCTTACAGGTACTATTGGTCAACCCATGGTAGAAAGCCTGCATGAGTAGCCAATTCTCCATCCCATGATGAGTACATTCCACAATGTAATCATGAAAGTGTTCCCATGCCTCAGGGACAGATTCATCATGTTGCTGCTGAAAACTTGAAATTCTCCCACGCAGAGCATTAGTCTTGCCTATGGGAAAGAACTTTCCTAGGAAGACAGTGGAGTAGTTATCCCATGTAGTATTTCTATCATTGTTGGCGTAGAACCATTGCTTCACCTTCCCCAAAAGTGAGAATGGGAAGAGGCGAAGTAGTATGGCATCTTGGGTCACTCCTTTGATGGTGAAAGTGCTACAGATCTCCAGGAAGTGTTGGAGATGTGTTCTCATATCTTCATGTGCCTTTCCACAAAACTAGCTGGCTTGCACCATATTGATGAGAGCTGGCTTGAGCTCGAATCCTTTGTCTCCAACATTAATTGCTGGTCCAGTATGGATGTTGGCTATAGTTAGAGCAGATAATTCGCGGAGAGTATTGTTAGCCATGGCTTCAAATTCTAGTGTTAAGCTTCGCCTTATCTGGTTATCTTTCGATTCTAAAGCTAGAACTTTCTTTAGTTTAGCTATGGTCCTCTTGATTAATGCTTCTAGATCTTCAACGCAGTTTGTTGGAAGGTCAAAACCAATCATACATTACCCTATATAAGATATAAAAGTAGACAAAACAAGGGTAAGCGTGTTTAAGCAGAGGTTAATGGTTATCTTTGATCACATTAATAAGTATAAGTTTATCAATACCTTCCCTGGCCTAGCTACCTTCCTCAACAACAACGCTAGAAATGCTTGTTGGTATTTATTAACTTGTCAATTGTTTTAGTAGCCACCTATTATAAACATATATCTCCTAACATTTATTTACTAGGTTGTTATCCCTAGCGATGATGCAAGATATGCTTGTTGGTACTAAATAGCATTACTACTAGAATAATACTAAGTAGTTCTTTATCATTTTATGTGACTAGAAAGAATATATAGGTATATGAATGAAAAAGGATCTGCAAGCACACAGATAATATACTATTGTAGCACTTCACCCGAGAGTACTCCGGGTATCGTTATTTATATTTTTACCATAGGGAAGGTCTAGTATGGACATATATTGATAACTTATACTATTGATGGAGAAGTAAATCATAACCAACATTCTACTCATAACAGGGGTAAGTCATAGGATAAGAGATATATATATGATAAGTACTGATTAATGATAAATCACTCAAAGTACTTCTTTCTATGGCATTAGCATGGTCAAGTAGAATATTAGAGGAATAATTCATGTGTCATTCTTATTTACATGTCAAAGCATACATTAATTAGTGCAATTATACCTAGTAGTCATTGCTAAGATCAACTTTATGTCTACACATAAGGGATATTACTAAGGAAGATTAAGAATAGAGCTTGTCTTCCATCGTAATCAGCTCCAACATCACTAGGAGTTATGTTGGATCGATTTGGGAGCTTCTCGAGCGAAGTGACCGGACTGGCCATAGGGGAATCAGCTGAGCCGACTGGGGCAGTCGGCCTAGCTGACTTAGAGGAGTTGGCTTGGCTGACTAGGGTAGTCTGCCTACTCGACTTGGCCATAGTAGCAAGGGAGTCGATTGAGATGACTTAGTTAGTCGGCTTGCCGACTAGTCTGTCCTTGCATGGGAAAAATTCAAATTTTTATGCATCGACTATTCTTGAATATGAAAATTACGCCCACCGACGTTGTTGACGGTCACTAACATCAATTATAAACCGTCAACATAACCTGCATTTATACTTAATTCCATCACCAAACATAGGTATAGTAGTTTAAACTAATAAATTCCATGAGGTTTGGTGAATCTGTGTTTTCAGCGGGGTTTATCCAAAAAACTATCAAGGGGGACCTATTCGTTAAAGGAAATTACGGAATTTAGCTACGTAAACAGCGTGGGAAGATTCTAGAAGACTCTAGGAGGCTCTCCACCGAAGCAGACACTAAGGGGCTACCATATGGGGCTGATCGGCCCCACTTGTAGGCCACCTAGCCCCTGGGCCCACTTGTTAGCCTCTGCGTCGTAATGTCAGTTCTCCACCGCCTACTAGGTTGCATCTACGTCATCCTTTAAGTTAGTTTGATCCAAGGGCTCACGTTGGACACTCTGGCCTATA
The DNA here is from genome assembly GCF_019320115.1 of Miscanthus floridulus. Classification (NCBI taxonomy): domain Eukaryota; kingdom Viridiplantae; phylum Streptophyta; class Magnoliopsida; order Poales; family Poaceae; genus Miscanthus; species Miscanthus floridulus. The sequence continues at coordinate 52,090,268 of NC_089592.1, read as the reverse complement.
TATACCAGCCCCTGTCACCCTCTCTAGAGCCATCCTAAAACCCTAATTCATATCATGAGGATCAAAGCCAGCTATCAACAGAAGATTAATCCTCCATAGGATCTAGTCTTATAAATAATAGTGAGATAGAGAGTGAGGGAAGAGTTTGGAGGAGGTGCCGGCCTATCGGTGCTCACTCTACGGCGTGTACCTTGGTGGATTCAAGTTCTATCTAAGCTTGCGTCTGAGATTTCTCTGGTAATCAACTTCTGATTCAAGTAAGTATCTTGTTTATATTGTTCTTCAGGTTCACAACTCACTTTTGATTGCTTTATTCTCTTCCTAGGGGGAGTATAGTATTAATCGTAAGTGTAAGCGTGGTGCTTAGACTTGGGTTAATCATGGATGCACCCTGCATTTCGAAAGGTGGTAGATCACGTGAGTAACATAAGTTCTATATAGCCTATACTATATAGCTTTGTTGATCCTTTGTAATCCACCTCTTGTCTGTAGGTGCACGTAGGACAAGGTTGCAAAGAAAAGTATCCTCTGCTGGTGTCTTTCCCTAGTAATGTCCTTAGTTTAATAGTAGAAGACATAAGCTTACCTAAGTCAGAACTAGAGAACTTTAGTAATCCTCTCTATACTCCTATTTATCCTAACTTTGTTGCTACCCTTAGTTAAGTTAGACCGTAGTTAGTCTCACACGTTTCCCTGTGCATATGATACTTGGAATACCTCCGGGTGAAAGCTACAGCGGTATCCGTGCGCTTGCGGATCTTTTGTGTGCATTAAAATATACCAACGGACATCATAGCAGATGCTTATTGAGCTAACATGTTGGCTTTTTAATTTCATGCCTTAGAATATGCCGAATTTAGATTTTGGCAAAATAATCAATAATATCAAGGCAAGCATCAAGACAAGTTCTTAGTGATCTTTCTAAACATTAAAATTCACCAGCAATTTGTTGTACCACCAGTAATGAATCACTATAGGCTTCAATATATTTTACCTCCATGGATCACAACATGATCAACCCAAATAAGAGAGCTTCATATTCAGTTTGATTGTTGGTACAATAGAAATCTAATCGATTTGACATCCCAATTTCAGCACCATTGGGAGAAACAAGAATAATACCAACACCTTGGCTATCTTTACAAACCGATCCATCAAAGTATAATTTTCATGGAGTAAAAGTAAGGTAATTGACTTCATTTTATAAATCAATACCATGCTCAACAATAAAATGAGCAAGAATTTGACCTTTCAATGGTTCAAAAGTCAAGTCATATTCTATTAGTGCGTATGCCCATTTGCCTATCCTTCCACAAAAAATTGGCCGATATAACATGTGCTTTATCACAACGGCCTAGCAAGCAACAACATATGTACTAGACAAAAGATAATGCCTCATCTTAGCACACGCATAGTACAGTGACAAGCATAATTTCTCTATATGGGCATACCTTATCAAAGGATCAAGAAGACATCAATCAACATAGATGATAACACATCCTTCCTTTTGTCTTCTTGAGTCAACACAACACCGATGCACCCTCTTTGGCAATAATATATAATGTGAATGGAGCTCCACTCCTAGATGCACGAAGAATCAATGGTGTTGATAAAGAATTCTTGAGAAGCATGATTAACTTAATTTCTAATCGGCTTCTGAATTTTGATTTGCAAACGTCGGCCATGGTCTAATACCAATCTCAATATCAATTTGTTCACATGGGTTGGCCCACGTAATTCCCTATCTAAATAGAATTTACACTACATGATGATATGGAGCCGATCATCAATCGGCTCTAGAGAAATGGGAACAAAGCCTCCTCTAATGACTCAAAACCAGCAATGTCTCTCCCTGACAAGCAAATCATATCATTATGCCCCCAAGCAAAGGGGCATCGACCATGGTATAAGCCGATGAGTCTGCATGGATGATCTCAACTTCATTATTCACCCACTGAATGAGGAACTAGTGCAAGCTAGAAGGCACACCTCGATTGCCATGAATCCATTCATGCCTAAGAATCAAACTGTAGCTCCCTTGCACCTCTGCAACAAAGAAGACGGTGGGCAATGTTTTGCTCCTAATAGTAAGCTTCATCAAGGCAAATCCCTTAGCATAATATATTTTCCTCCAACACCTATGATCGTCCTCTTGGTCTTAATTTGCTCCTTATCAGATCCGCCAAGCTTCTTATAAAGTGAATATTGCATTAGATTCACCATGGCTTCGTTATCCACCAACATGGTGTTGACCAGTTTGCCATTAATGTAGCCCTTCACATGTAGTGGCTTGAAATGATTCACGTGGTCTGCTGGCTTCTAGAAAATAGCACTCTGAGGAGCAAAGCCATCTTGATTTCTAGAAGGCCCCCAACACCTGCATGAACAAAAATAGGTGCCAAATCAACCAAAGGCATATCAGCGGCTACTGGAATTGTGGGAGTTGGCTTAGTCAACTTGGAATCGGCTAAGCCAACTTTGCACAGTGGCCAGAGGAGCTGCAATAGAAGAATTCATCTTATTAGCCGACTTAGAGTCGGCTTGGCTGACTTGGCCAGAGATAGGGGAAGTCGGCTTAGCCGAGTGGGAAATTGGCTCAGCCAACTTTGAGCAGGTGGCTAGCTCTTTCTTGCTTGACTAAGGGAAAATTGGTTCCTTGTTGAAGATTTCTTTCCCCATCTTTGTTAGCCCTTCTTCCTCAAGCTTCTTGCAACGAGTACGCTGGAGTTTGTGCTTTTGTGTTCTCGACAAACCTGAAGGGCACCATGTCGGTAGGAAGTTCTCAAGAGTCGATGTGCTACTCTAGGCATCATGATCATTTGTAGTAGGGCCCCTTGATATTTTCTCCACATCAGATTGGTCCAAATTGTCAATGACAATCGGTCCTTCACTTTCTTTGATTGAAAAATATGCGGAGACGATTTTGATGATAATTTGCTCATCGGCCTTTCCTATGGGATTAGTGAGAACTTCCTTGTTTGTCAACACATAAACTTGCTCTATTGATGCCTTACCCTTTTGTTGGACCTAATTAGCAAGCTTAACCAAAACCGTCTTAATTGGTCTTGCCTTGTTGGAGCTCGATTGGCCATAGCTTAATCAGCTATGAGGGACATACCATTGCTCATTGTGAGCTAAACCAACAGGCATCCTCCAATGGTGAGGATTTTAACGTATTAATGGGTAAGGAATCAATACTCCATCTTTATATGTGTGCTGCAATTTTTGCTTGCAGCTAGCTTGACTGATTTGGGAAATCGATCTTGCTGATTTTTTCTGTCCACCAATAGTAAAATCAGTTTGGTCGACTTTTAAAGTTAGCCTAATCGATCCTCTTCGAACAATAGTGTTATTGGTTGATTTCTGCTTGTCCACGGGAGTTTGAGCTTGACCCCCGAGCCTAGTAAATTTGATAGTGATCTTAAGGCTCTCCTAATTATCATTGGACTTTTCTAGCACCACCTCACGATCTAAGACTTTCTTTCCCTTCTTATGTTCTCTAGGGTCGTCGATTATCATATTCTTTCCAATAGCGAAATCGGCTTGCTCCGATCGAATCAAGACGGCTAGATTATTGATCTCCAGAGTTTCAGCCATGGAAAGTGTCTTTTTGCAAGGCAAAGGATGTGCATCTCCGTCTACGTAGCTTGCATGTCCAACTTTGCCTTTTTTATTTCCAAATCTGATTAATATTTTTTTGTGAATCGATTTGGGAGGCATTACATGAAGCCTTAGGCATTGGAGCCATGCTTGATGACTTTGGAGAGTTAGACAACATCGTAATATGAGGCAATGAAGCGTGCGGTGCTATTGTCCCATCATCGGTTCGAGAAGTATAAGCCGAATTGGGTGTATATGTAGTAGTGGGAAGAATAGTGCTAACCCCTCCTGAATTAGTCTTATCGGTTTCAGCTGCTGAAGAGACCAATTTGGGTTTCTTCCTAAAAATAATCTTGCCATATTGATCAATATAACAATAAGATAGCCTCTTACCAGGAGGTATAGTGGTAGCCTCTCCTAAATTGGCCCTATCGGTTTCAGGCGCTAGTCAAAATAATAGTAAAACGACCTCTCATACTGAGGTTGACTAAAAACCGAGGCCGATTCACTAGTATATCCAACATGAAGTGAAGTAGTAATAGGAGTACCAAAGATTCCTTCCTCTAACTTATCAAATGCAGAATTCATCTTAACCATAGTATAGAAAAGAGGAGAATCTTTAGTAATCCCATCTACCTTCAGCTTAGCTATGGTTGTAGACCTGATGAGGATCTCCTCACCCATTGGACTAGTCAACTCACCGTTGTGACCGTTGTTCCACATCTTGATAAAAGGAGATTAAGACCAGAAGCTTTTGGCCTTTTCGGCCAGATTAAGCAACAGTAATGAGAACATAAAAAGGTAAATCGGTAAAGAGTAGGCCTAGGGCAAAGAGATTCAGCTACAAAGTAGAGCTAAAGCAATCTTTTTCCCCAGCGGAGTTACCAAAAAGTGTGCTGATGCTTAATTAGGTCACACACTCGATAAGGAGCAAGATCGCTCGATGTAGGGCCTAACCGATTTTGGGATCGGCCGACGCCTAGGGGATGTCCACACCTGGACCTTGTGCCTCTAGCGATGAGCGCGATACGTAAGACACATCGCCGGAGGAGCCTCACCGGGAACGCGATATGCAAGACACATCGGCGAGGTCTCTTGAGACCCAAAACCCCACACGCCCTAGAGGGACCCCATTGGGGCGTGCGGTGGCTATGTGCTGCCCTAGCCGGCCTAACCGCTCTAGAGCGTCATCGTCATTGATCCTCCAGCCATGCAGCACCGCACGAAGAATGAGGAGAAGAGGTAGAGTGGAAGAGAGGGTAAAAAGGGATAGTAGATTGATTTGTTGTGTTTTTGTTTCGATTGGATAGACGGGAACTCAATCGTCTATAATCCTCTCATATATAGAGAGGGGTTGGCCTTATCCCAGTAGGAAACCTCTCCAAGACTTATTTTTTAAGTTTCACACGAGTTTAGAATAGTTCGGATCGGAATCCAAAAGGCCAGATCTAAACAGGTCTTTTTATTAAGTCTGTCGAAAGTCCCGACTTGGGTCAGAACTCCCGATGTGGGGATAACCCTAGACACCCGAGCAGGTTTCTTTAGGCTTTTTGGAAGTTCTGACACCCGTCGAAACTTCCAATGGTTGAAAGTCCCGACTCGGGTCGAAACTTTCAACAACGGAGCATTTTTCCCGGGGCATAACAAGACTCTAAATTAGACATTCCATATATGTTTTTTTACCATCTCGATGAGAGGAATGTAATGGTGAAATCCGTTCCATATTTTGATAACTTCACAAAATAGACATTTTTTGTGTCAACAACTATCTATCCTAAACCCAGTCACATACTCTATTACGTCTTGACCGACAAAAATAAGTTTTTTTATACCATTACAGTTTTACAAGTTTAGAGATACGCTATTTTAATTCGTCTATTTAGAGAACTATTATTATATTTATGTCTCCTCATCCATGCCATTTTATACGTCTCCTACATACCTGGGTCTACAGCCAGGCACGTATACATACACAGGAAATGTGTATGTACGTCAAGTCCTGCCTCCTCCCTTAACAAGCCCGCCCGCTGCGGCTTGCGCACGAGCGGCGCGGCGGCTAGCACGCGAGGTGGAGAGCACGAGTGCCTGTGGCGGCCTACGCGCGAGGCACGCACTCATTACCGCTCTTCTCCTTGCCGTGGATGCGACCGTGACTACGCCTCGCCATGTTGGGGTCCCTTCTACCCGTTGTGGCTGGGGCGCAAGGACGTGCTCGCCTCATCGCCAGCTGCGCCCAACACCAAGCTCCTGCTCCCAACTCCACCGTGCCCACCCTCATCGCCATGTTCGCCGCTAAGGGGTTCGTGGTCTAAGAGCTCCTTGCGCTCTCCACCCTGCGCCCGTGCGTCTCGGCGGCGTACGCGTCGTGCTCGGCGCACGGCATCTCCACCATCTGTCACCCCTCACGTTCGAAGACGCCGAGGAATGCCTCGGCGCTGGCGCAGCGGGCCAGACAAATGACGGCGGCGACGGCGACCGCGAAGGACGCGGTCGCGCCGACCGTGTGGGCCGGCTGCTGTTTCAACGTGACGGACTTCCTATGTTGTGTTCTTCCCTTTGTAATCATGTCACATTGTGTATGTTGTGCTCTACCCTTTGTAATCATGTCACATTGTGTATCCATATTTAGTGCATAGTTTAGTTTGCTGAACATTCAAACATGTTTGTAATTTGTGTAGATTCTTGGGTGCCACGGTGATTACACACGTGGGCACGCCGAGACCGCGTCGTAAGGGCCGATCCCATCATGGTGAGCATACCGTGCATGTCGCATGGATACCGCAAGATAAGGTATACCATGTAGCTGCTAACCATGGTAGGGAAACTGGATCATAGGCCTTGATAAGATCAATTGAATGCATCAAAGAAAGGTGCGCATCGTAGTGGAAAGAAATAGTTTTCTCTGTGTTCTTGTTCTGAGCTCTCACACACAAAGTTCCTGGTGACCGCGCTCCGGGCATCACCGGAGCCAGCGAGATCCTAGGTCCGGCGAGCCACCAGCCCTAACACTGTGGTATCGAAGCCGTTGGATGTTCTACGGTGGATCCGTGAGTCCACCACGAGAGCCAGCGAAGAAGAAGCACGTGATCCCGCATCGACAACCACCGTCCACCATGGGCGACACCGGAGGCTCCAGCTCTAGCGGCGTGAAGGAGAATTCCCTGATGTGGCCCATGCTGACTCGCTCCAACTACATGGAGTGGACCATGCTGATGCAATGCAACTACGAGGCGATGGAGATATGGTATGCCATAGATCCTGGTACAAATCCAAAGCGAGCCCATGATTGCCAGGCCATGAGCACACTCATGCGCTCGGTGCCGAGCGAGATGTGGCAAATGCTTGGGAACCGCAAGACCATGAAGGAGGCATGGGAGGTGGTGCGAACGATGCGCCTTGGAGCGGATCGCGTGAAGGACGTCAATGCGCAGAAGCTGCTGCAGGAGTTCGAGAACATCAAGTTCAAGGACGGCGAGACGATCGACGACTTTGGAATGCGCATCACCAACCTCATCAGCAACCTCAAGTCTCTCGGTGAGACGATGGAGGATACACGTGTCGTGAAGAAGTTCCTGCGCGTTGTGCCCGCCCAGTTCGCCAGCATCGTTGTCTCCATCGAGATGTTCTGCGATCTCAAAACTCTGACAGTGGAGGAGCTCGTGGGCGTCTTCGTGCGGCGGAGGAGCGGTTCGACGACAAGATCGATAACATCACCGACAAGGCGGGCCGACTGCTGTTGGCCGAGGAAGATTGGCTGGAGAAGAATCAACATCGACTCTGCACTGCACAAAAGGAAGGCGATGGGAGCGGTGGATCCACCCAGGCCAAGAACAAACAGCCGGCGGCGTGTCCTGAAGGCGGCGGCGCTGGCGGCGTCAAACTCACTTCGATGGGAATGCCACGGCGCAAGGGTTGGTGCCGCAACTGTGGCATCTATGGCCATTGGGCGGAGGACTGCAAGCGCCCACCCAAGAAGGATAAGAAGAAAGAGGGGCAACCAGCAGAGGTGAACATGGCTGTTGGTCATGAAACCGGCACACTAATGCTGGCCATGTGCGACGTCGTGCATGGGTCACACCAGTTCGTCCATCTAATGAAGAAAGTGATCCCCGTTGATGTCCCCAACAACGTGTGGGTGTTGGACATCGGCGCGAGCAATCATATGACGGGCACACGGTCGGCGCTGTCATAGCTCGACACCAGTGTTCATGGCTCGGTGCGGTTCGGCGATGGCTCCCGCGTCGACATCCATGGTGTGGGATCTGTGGTGATCCAGGATCGTCAACACGGTCACAAGGTACTAACTAACGTCTACTTTATTCCTCAGTTGAAGAGTAGCATAATTAGCTTGGGTTAGTTAGAAGAAAAGGGCTTTAAGTATATGGGAGGAGATGGAAGACTTTGTGTGTTTGATCAGGAACAGACCCTGCTAATCTCTGCACCTAGAACTGGCAATAGACTATACCTTGCAAATCTGAATCTAGTTCCACCAGTTTGCCTGCTTGCACAGTGTGACAATCAGTCTTGACTTTGGCATGCTAGATATGGGCATTTAAATTTCAGAGCTTTGAGTGATCTCAATGCTAAGCATATGGTAGAGGGGTTGCCAGCAGTTACAAGGGTAGAAAAAGTGTGTGATGGTTGTGTTCTTGGGAAACAACACAGAACTCCTTTTCCCAAAGTGTCAAGCTACAGAGCTGAAAAGTGCTTAGAACTTGTGCATGCTGATTTATGTGGTCATATTACCCCAAAGATAGTAGGAGGTGCATCTTATTTCCTCTTGGTAGTTGATGATCATAGTAGATACATGTGGGTAGAGATGCTGAAATCAAAAGATCAGGCTCTAGAGTGTTTCAAGAAAATAAAACTTAGAGCTGAAATGGAGTCAGATGGCAAGTTGAAAGCACTTAGGACTGACAGAGGAGGAGAATTTGTGTCAAATATGTTCTCTGTATTCTGCAGTGAAGGTGGAATCAAACACTTCACCACCACTCCATATTCTCCCCAATAGAATGGAGTGGTGGAGAGGAGAAATCAAACTGTCATTGAAATGGCAAGATGCATGTTGAAATCAATGAATGTTCCATCTGAACTTTGGGGTGAAGCAGTGTGCACTGTTGTCTACATATTGAACAGATCACCTACAAAGAGTCTGAACAATATGAAACCCTTTGAGGCTTGGCATGGGAAAAAGCCCAAGGTGAATCATCTCAGGACTTTTGGTTGTGTAGCACATGTGAAGCTGATTGGTCCAGGTTTGAAGAAACTCTCTAACAGATCAAAGAAAATGGTCTTTATAGGCTATGAATCAGGCACAAAAGGTTACAGATTTTATGACCCTACTACTAAGAGATTAGTTGTCAGCAGAGATGTTATTTTTGATGAAAAACAACCCTGGAGTTGGACCAATACAGTCAGCAACACAGACCAACTTTCAGACAGTTTTGTTGTCAGTTATGAACAGTCTGATGAAAATCCGACAATAGGAGATGAAGCAGTAGAACCTGCTGCAAAAAACCAAGGGGGTGAGGTTGAAGAACAAGGAGATGTTGTCTATCCAAATGATGCAACTCCTAGTCCCCAGAATACTCTAGGATCAAATCAAGCACCAGTTGTGAATTGGGCAACACCCCCGAGTAATCATTCAAAAGATACTTTTGGGGGACCACTCAGATTCAGAACACTTGATGATTTGTTTGGTTCGACTAAAGAAGTTCAGGATTATGAATTCAGTGGTGTGTGCTTGCTTGCAGCTGATGAACCATCTGGAGTAGATGAAGCACTAGAGGAGGAGTGCTGGCTAGAAGCTATGAACAATGAGTTGAAATCAATACAAGAAAATAACACTTGGTATTATACAGATTTGCCAAAAGGTCACAAAGCAATAGGTTTGAAGTGGGTTTATAATGTGAAAAGGGATCCAGAAGGTAACATACTCAAGCACAAAGCAAGACTTATTGCAAAGGGCTATGCTCAAAAGCATGGAGTGGACTATGAGGAGGTATTTGCTCCTATGGCTAGGATAGAGACTATCAAGTTGATCCTAGCACTAGCAACTCAGGGAAGGTGGCAAGTGCATCACATGGATGTCAAGTCTGCTTTCTTGAATGGAGATTTGTAGGAGGAAGTATATGTTCATCAACCTCCAGGCTTCCAGAATCCAAGGTGCCTAGGGAAGGTGATGAAATTAAGAAAGGCATTGTATGGCCTGAAACAGGCACCTAGGGCCTGGAATGCAAAATTGGACCATGAACTTGTGAAACTGGGGTTCTGTAGAAGTGAAGAGGAACATGCAGTCTATAAAAGAGGGAGTGGTGACTCATTGTTGCTACTTGGAGTCTATGTAGACGATCTCATCATCTGTGGACCTGACAGCAAGAAAATTTTAGAGTTCAAGCAACAAATGTGCAGAACTTTCAGTATGAGTGATTTGGGCCTATTGAGCTATTACTTGGGTATGGAAGTAAATTAGAAACCTAGGGAGATCTCTATTTGCCAAAGAGCATATGCAACAAAATTGGTTGAGCAATGTGGTATGACTGGCTGTAACACAGTGGATACCCCAATGGATTAGAATAGTAAACTCTTGCCAGGAAAGCCAGATACTACAAGAGATATAACTAGATTCAGAAGCATTGTTGGTAGCTTGAGATATCTAGTTAATACTAGGCCAGACCTTGCTTACTCAGTAGGGATGGTTAGTAGATTCATGGAGTCTCCTACTAATGAGCATTGGGCTGCTTTGAAGAGGATTGTGAGATACATAGCAGGAACCACTGAATATGGTTGTAAGTACCTGAACAAACCCACTACAGAACTGAAACTATTAGGCTACTCTGACAGTGATCATGCTGGTGACTTGGAGAAAAGAAAGAGCACTTCTGGTGTGGTGTTCTTCCTGAATGGCAATGTTGTAACCTGGTCCTCACAGAAACAAAGAGCAGTGTCACTGTCAAGTTGTGAGGCCGAATATATAGCTGCAGCTTTAGCTGCTTGCCAAGGTGTGTGGCTGAGTAGACTCATTGCAGATTTGACTGGAGAAGAACTACAAAAGTTCAAGCTTCTCATGGACAGCAAGTTAGCACTTGAGCTGTGCAAGAATTCGGTGTATCATGAAACTAAGCACATCGACACTTGGTGCCATTACATAAGAGAGTGTGTTGCTAATGGGATTGCAAAAGTGGATCATGTGAGCACTGATAAACAGCTTGCAGACATCCTGACGAAGCCACTGGGAAGGGTGAAATTCGTGGAGATGCGTCAACAGCTGGGCATCAGTAAGTTGTGTCACGATTAAGGGGGTGAAATGTTGTGTTCTGCCCTTTGTAATCGTGTCACATTGTGTATCCATATTTAGTGCATAGTTTAGTTTGCTGAACATTCAAACATGTTTGTAATTTGCGTAGATTCTTGGGTGCCACGGTGATTGCACACGTGGGCACGCCGAGACCGCGTCGTAAGGGTTGTTCCCATCATGGTGAGCATGCCGTGCATGTCGCATGGATACCGCAAGATAAGGTATACCATGTAGCTGCTAACCGTGGCGGGGAAACCGGATCGTAGGCCTTGATAAGATCAATTGAATGCATCAAAGAAAGGTGCGCATCGCAGTGGAAAGAAACAGTTTTCTCTGTGTTCTTGTTCCAAGCTCTCACACACAAAGTTCCTGGTGACCGCGCTCCGGGCATCGCCGGAGCCGGCGAGATCCTAGGCCCGGCGAGCCGCCGGCCCTAACATCCTAGAGAGGCTGCGCGGCAAGCGGCTGCTGCTCGTGAGTCCATGCTCTGCGTCCTACGCAAGGCCCTGCCAGACAAGGCTAGGATGTTCGAGACGCACGGTGTAGGCCTAATCATCTATCCCAACTCACATGCACCCACCAAGGGCCGAGCCTACCTCCATTCCCTCGAGGTGCGCAGCGAGGTGCTCCGGGAAGTCGTAGCAGTCGACGCGGAAGGCGAGGGCACCGGACGCGTAGCAGACGGTGAAGCTGGACTGCTGGAGCAGCGGCTTGCGCCACACCGTCAGCACCGCTGGGCGCTCCTAGGCCTGGTGGTGGCCCGCCTTGGCCCCGCGGCGGCTGCTGCTGCTGGTCGCGGCAGCGGGCTCCGGAGCGATGGCGATGGCGTTGCGGCTGCATGATGCGGGGGGGTTGGATTGGCTTGGAGGGGATCGGATGGGCTCCTGGCTGTCACCGCGCTGGTGCGCTTGGAGGCCGCACTGCAGTGACGCGCCGGCAGCCCCGTGGCGCGGCTCGCCGACTTTTTGACGCGGCGACGCGTCCGGCGCGGGAGGCGAGGCGTTCGCGGGTGGTGGAGGTGGCGTTCGGGGCGAGCGCGGCGAGGTGAGGCCTTTTGGCTTGAACTTATTAGTCACGCCACAATATTTTTCTCTCATAATAAAATAATTTAAGCCGAGCACTTGATGTTGGTATGGGTTTTTGTACGCGTACGTGTCTGACAATGGGCCCTTATACGCGACAGGTGTAGAAAATAGTATGAATGAGTGAGAGATAGAATTGTAACGATAGATCTTTGAATAGACGAATTGTAGAAAACTTTGGCCTCAATAAAAAAAACAAAAGTAAAGTCTATACTTTTGTCTTTGTGCTTGCTTCTCACTTTTTCTATGTAACGTTGAGCATTATCAACTGGTGGCCTTCTCTATCTACGCTGTGGATGCCATCTAACTTAACCCTTAGTGTTGATTTCACCTAGCTCAATCAACACTTAAACACATGGTCAGTCCAACAGTTGTCACTCAATAACTAAAATCAAACATAAAGTTTCAACCATACATGCTAACACTGTTACTTTGAAAGGGCAGGGGGGTCAACGCTAACTATGGTTCTAACGATGCTTCACCTACATTTCTACATAGTCTTGACGATTAACATCAACTAAGTATAATACTCTCTTCGTTCTAAATTATAAGACATTTTTAAAAAAATTATAGTTTGATTTATCCTCTAAACACTAATCTCGAATGAGAAGAACTAACGAATGCTAGGGGAGCATACCTCTGTCTGCTCTCAGCGGACGTAACATCATGTAGATCGACTGATGCGACGCTACACCCGCAAAAACGATAACAAAAACCGTTCAGGAGGTAAAAAATGAACAGTTTTAAGTTAAGAAGTCAAACAAAATCACTTTTGTAGATAAGATGGAAATGGGGAGTTGAGGCTAATAGACTTTTTTGGATTTTTTTTAGAAACAAAAGACTTCTTTTCTTTTTTTAGGGACAAAAGACTTCTTTAGATGGAAATACTTTTTTTTTCTTACAATTACATACCCCTTGTTTAGGTCCTACCAAAACCTTTACATCTCGTCACATCGAATGTTTTGACATTTACATAGAGTATTAAATATAGACTAAAAAATAATTAATTACATAGATTGCGACTAATTTACGAGACGAATCTTTTAAGCCTAAGGGCGGTCCCAATGAAAAAAAAACTAGTAGTTTCTATAACATAGGATACCGCACAAAAAAAATACTGCTTTCCAACCCATGGTTTCTATGAGTAATAATTATTTTCTCTTTCTCTCTCCCAACTCTATCTTCTTACTCCAATGGGAGTACGGTACGAGCCCCCTAAAAATTGGTGGTTTCTCCACAATTGCGATTTCATGGTTTCTTGGTGTATTGAGTCACGAGAAGACCTGATTTTTTCATGAGGAAATAATTTCTAGAATTTTTGCTCTCTTTCTTCATTAATTACGTTGTCATGTCAGCGTTTTGCCTACGTGGCAAATCATTTAATGAGGATAGAAACCATCATCAATACACCATTGGAACTGCCCTAATTAGCCTATGATCTGACAATAAAAGTGCTACAGTAACACATGCGCTAATGATGGATTAATTAGACTTAATAAATTCGTCTCGCGGTTTACCTACGGATTCTGTAATTTATTTTTTTATTAGTATCAGAACACCCCATACAACATTCAAACGTGACACCCGATATAACACCCAAAACTTTACTGCCAGAAACTGAACAAGGCCATAAAGCACTTTGATCAGGCCGGCCTTAGGCGAATTGCAGCCCATATGGGCCCGTTCAACGGCGGCACGGCACGGCACGACAAGCAAGCGGTCACGTGCGAGCTGATTTTTGTCGCAGCGGGTAGCCCTGTCCCTGACCTGTGACCTGACCCTGACCCGTGCGGCCCCTTGACGTGCTGCTCCTCGCAGACGGCTCCAGAGCCGCCGCCTCGCCCTCTCGCCATCGGCCGGCGACGGTGGCTGCTTCCCCGAGCCCGCAGGTGCTGGCTTCTACCTCCGCCGTTCCCCTCCCCTTCCTCTGGCTTCTACCTCCGCCGTTCCCCTTCCTCTTCCTCGTAGCTGTTCGCGTTGCTGTGGGTCTGACATTTCCTCGTGAATCCACACGGCTTAGATCGGGTGGTAGATCTGGTTGGGCTAGTCGCTGTCTGAAGCAGCTGCCGAGCTAGGTCGCAGCTGCGGCGCTGCCTCCGGGGTCTTGCGGCGCCAGATCTGGATAGGAAAACGCCGCGCACGAACTGAGCTAAATTTTGTTCGATTCGAGTTCTTATAGGGGTTCGTGTGGCTGCGTGTTTTGGATTTTTCTTCCGCTGGTTGCGGGGTGCCGAGAAAGGGAATCGTGGCTGATTCTTGTTGCCGGCCTCGAACCAGATCTGGTCATGCTGCTACCGTGGATGACTTATTGCTTGATTCCGATTTGTTTGTTTTGTTTTCTTATTTCTTCCGTTCAATAATAGTCTCAAGACCCATGAGCATATATACCGGAAAGTGGAGACAGATTTGGAAATCTTCATTTATTATTATTGCTAGCTTATAGTTTTGGGGTACTATACTATTTTTCCTGGTTCTCTTAATTGAACTAGTAAATCATCAAATCTGCCACTACAGTCGTCATGGGCAACCGAAAAAAAAAAACTAAACAACACCTAATCGGGGCGCCTAGAACAGTCCACGAACCTGAACTGCTGAACTTAAATGGTTGGAAGCCACAGATGTGTACTTTGCACTTTCTGGTTCCTGATGGTTTGTTTACTGATTTATGCTCATTTACTCTTTCCTTCTTGCAGGTAGACCACCTTTAGTTGGTTCCTCGAGTCTTCATCTGGTGCTTCGGTTTGCAGCTTCATTTTTAAGGTACTCAGATCATCACTGCCAAGTATTATGGTATATGGACTCTTCTGTCATGTATGGGTCTAGGCTAGGAAATTTCCTGTTTGAAAAACTAACCTACTGGGGAGTGGGGAGATGCCCAACAATCCAAAGAAACCCACATTCTACAAAACACTATGTTTACTTGTTGATTTAGTCTTCAAAAGCTAGGTTCTCCCAGAATTCGATCATTACTTGGTTCATGTTTTGCTTTGTTTAACACTCGAGATGGGGTCACTGGATCATTCAATTCATGTATGTTCTGGCATATCATCATTTATTTTTTAGTTTCATTTTGCATTTTATTAGTTAGTGGATGCTTCAGCAGTGTGGTGTATATTTAATAATTTGTGGTTTGGTGTATGTGAGTAATTAGAATGGAATTTGCTATATACACTAGTTCTGCTTGTATTTCTGCTATGTGTTCCACAGTTACATTTTGTCAACTTCATGATGCGTGCCATCACTGCAGTTCCTCATATGTGATTGAAGTTTCATGGAACGACCCACTGATTTTGGTAAAACTAAACATGAAAAATAAGTATTTGGAAAGGTGAACCAAGAAGTGTAGACCTATTGGACAACTACGCTTTGTTTCAGGTTATTAAGGTAGAATAATTACGAGCTGAAGATGGATTCTTATCATACTTTTTTTGCTATCTTGCCTCATTTCGGTCTTTGAGCTGCCAATTTCTATTACTTTTTGTTACAATAATGTATCTTTTCATGTCACATTGCTTAAGTGTGTATACCAGTTAAAAGGCAAAATATTCCATTTTGCTTCCTTCCCTATTTCCATAGACGGATAAGCCCTAATGTTGTCACATGTGTTTATTCACATTTCAAGTTTTAGGATTAATTGTGAAGTTTGTTTTCTTCCTATGATTAGTATTTATGTTGCAGTCTGTAATTTATTGGCTGTTTATCTGACACTACACTCTGTTGTGTTTTCTTATTAGATGTCACAAGCCAGGGAAGTGAGGTTAGTACCCCGCATGGTGGACTTGTTATAATAATTCTCTTGTTCTCTCACTCAGACCAAATTCTTATAATCTGGTGTGTTCTGGTTTTTGAAATATTGCTTTTAGGTACACTGCACGGTCTATTACACCTCCTGATGATAGAAATGGCACTTCAAGCTCACCTCCTCCAAAGAGACGCAGCCCCTCAAGGTCACCTCCACCAAAGAGTGCTTCACGGTCCTCACGTCCAAGGAGTCCAAAGAGACGCAGCACTTCAAGGTCTCCTCCTAGGAGACGTGGTAGATCAAGGTCAAGGGATAGAAGTCGGTCCAGGCAAGTATATCACTTGTAATTGATAGTTTATCAAATATTAATGGTTCCAATGAGGCAATGATTTGTTTTTAGCTCCAGTTTTGCAATTCTACACAAATATGTGACTGGGGCAGTACTGATGTTCAGTTCTTTATCATGCACAGGAGCCCAGATGATAGAAATCCAGGGAATAACCTTTATGTGACTGGATTGTCTACTCGTGTAACTGAAGAAGATCTTCAGAAGTTCTTTAGTAAAGAAGGAAAGGTATGGTCTCAAATTATTAGTTCACGCATTCTTATTATGACGGTCTCTTGGGGTCATCTTTGGTGCATGGCTGGAGCCTTGCTCTTAAGGAGATGTTTCTTCAGCTAAGCACAGAGATACGAGTGCTGGGTTAGTGTATTATGCTGTGAGTGTTGAGTTCAGGAGTCTCTCTTCCTTGTACTAGTAGTAGACTCTTGTCTCCTACGTATTATTTCTCTTCTTGATGAAATGACATGCTGTTCTCCTGTGTTGTTCGAGAAAATTATTGTCTCAAATTTACCTCTATCTGATTGTCTAACCTTCTGGTATCCAATTAATCAGTTCCATCTTTCAATGCAGGTTAAAAACTGTCATGTTGTTCTTGATCCTAGGACAAAAGAATCCCGTGGCTTTGCCTTTGTGACTATGGATACTCTTGAAGATGCAAGACGCTGCATCAAGTATCTGCACCGCACTGTACTTGAAGGTCGCCTGGTCACTGTAGAGAAGGTAGATACTAACTGTACTGATTCATTACATTACGCATTTTTCTGTTGCATTTTTGTTGAATAGTGCTAGTTTTGTCATGTTATCTTTGTATATAGTAATTTCATGTAGTCTAATACTAGCAGTAGTACAGTTAAAAATATAAAGCTACTATACTGTCAAGCATGGTTTTTTGTCTTGTGTCTGTCCCTCCCCCAACTTGCTTGGGACTGACAGGATATGTTGTTGTTGTTGTTGTTGTGTCTGTCCCTCCCCCCTCCCACTTTAGTCTTGAAAATCACTGATGTCTTAGTAACATAGTAATACATTAATCTTGTGCACCATGGAAAAAGCATATTCCATTACATTAAAACTTCAATGATGCTATGCTATGTTCAGTTTAAAACTTTGGTGAAGTGTCCTTGACTCCTTGAGATGAGGTATGTTATGGGTAGAAGATTACAAATATGCTCTTTCCCTGTGATGGAAGAGTATATTCTGGAACAGCCAAGCCTGGAAATTCCACTCAGGTGAAATGGGCCAGACTAAATTCAAAGAGAATCATTTGTGATGTGTTCTGATGCAATCCTAGTGTGGTGAATGGGGAAAACCTCTTCTGTGGCTCTTCAACTGGGGTCTTAACTCTCGTCTCGTGCTGACTTCCTGACCTTCCAGTTTAACATGGTGCTGGGCTGCCTCTACGTCAACCTGGTTGGTCCAGGCTGTGCAGTCTTCAACCATGGTTGTCTCCAAAGGATGTGCAGCTGACGTGATGGTGCTTATCACCACACCCTCAGAGCTCATCACCACTTGTCGTCTACACCTCCCTCACCGACAATGCATACGTGCTACATCAACACGAGGGCTGTCGCCATAGAGCGATCGTGGAGTCTTGTTGTGTGTTGCATCACCGCCACCACCACCGCCACCGCCACCTCTACCACAACCGCCATCGTCAACATCACGCTCATGATCCAACAGGCTCTACGATTTGTCTGCTTCGACTAAGCTTACATGGTGCATGCTGCTGCCATGTCACGACACCAACCACCGAGTCTGATGCGAACTTCATCGACCAGTATCTTGATTTGAGGGACATCACAAGAGGCATAAGCTGGCGCTTCCTTGGACCATGGCTACACCGACCACGGAACGAGTGCACAAAAGTCATCTTTGGTTGAGCTGGCATGAAACGTAAAGTTATTAATCTACTTGTATCACAAGAATTTTGATCAAGAATTGACAAGCTTAATGATCCATGACTCTATTTTTTTTCAGCAAAAGGGCAAAGCTTAGTTTCTTTATCAATTCTATTAACTACTCTGTTCGAATTTAAGATTGAATTGGGTTCCTCCTTTATTTGGCGTACTTGAAGTTCATTGCTTGTTTCATTGCGTACCAACTAATACATTTGTTCACGACTTCATTTCAGGCTAAAAGAACTCGTGAAAGGACCCCTACTCCTGGAAAATACTGCGGTCAAAGAGGTATGAACCAAAGTTGGCCAGTTTTGCACCTCCACATGATATGACCACAATGCTTTCTGTATTAAGCATCATTTGTCTTGCTTCTGGAAGTGTTGTTCAGTTTGCATACATTGTAGTTGAATGGATAACACTTCATTTGTTTGCAGTTGTCAGATGTGGTATGCTGTTTTATTAATCATAAACATGAACTCAGTCTCTAAACATTTTGTGTCACTCATGTGGTATTTGTTTGCTTGTTTGTTGTTTTATCAAGTGATCTCTAAATATTCTAATGACCGACCTCCATGAGGTGTTATGTTTCCTACAACCTGTGATTATAATTGTAGCTTTTATGGTGTTCTCTATTTTTAGCTGGCATAATTCCACACTATCGAAGCTCTGAGTACACATCTGGTCTAGGTGGTGTTCTATATTTTTAGCTGGCATACACTATCAAAGCTTTGAGTACACATCTATGGTTTAGGTCATTGTTTTCCTTGATTCAAATCACATTTTTGAAGTAGTGAAAAATCACAAGCGTAGCCATGGGAAACTTGTGTGACAGTGAGTATGTGCCAATTTGGTTGCATATATCTTTTATAGGCTTGTGATCCACATGTGTGCTTTAAAACATTAGTAAGGAAAAACATTGGTTTGCGATCGTTCCTTTTGTATTTTGCATTATTGCAGCTATATCTTTAATATTTTTTTCTTAAAAATGCAGGAGGATCTCAAAGGAGCCCATCACCTTACCGCGCTCGCAGAAGGGAGCGATCCCGCTCAAGGGAACGCAGAAGGGAGCGGTCACATTCAAGGGATCGAAGGGAACGGTCTCGCTCAAGGGAACACCGGAGGGAGCGGTCTCGCTCAAGGGACCGCCGGAGGGAGCGGTCCCGTTCAAGGGACCGCAGAAGGGAGTGGTCACGCTCAAGAGACCGCAGGGGCAGTTCACCCCATGACAGAAGGCGCGGAGAGCGGTCCAGATCACCCACCAGCAATGGGAACCACAAGGCAGACTAGGAAGCGCTTCCCTAGTGTGGAACCTTTTCGTTTCGGGACTAGTCGTGATTGTGTGAACAATGGAACTTGTAATGCTACCTTCAAAATGGTCTGACTGAGACGTTAGCGTGGAGTTTTAGTGGTGTTGCTGTATTTTATTGTTGTTTTATTAAAAGTACGCTATTCTGTTAGCTTTCAGATCGAAATATCGAATGATGTTTGTTATTGTTCTGGAATCATATGAAACTATGACATTCTTGTGTGTTTGCTTAAAGTCGTTGTGTCATGTACATGTGTTAGCATAACATTGACACGTTGCACGGTAGATGCCTCTGGTCAATGCTAAGTTGCCTTAAGTTTTCAGTATGGCATTACCCATTAGTGGGCCTGAGTTATTTGCGGGAGATGCGGCTTAAGCGTTCAGTAGTACTCACACTGCATGCATTTCTACTTGCGTGCCCCTCTCTCTCCCAGCTAGCCGTACGGAGGGAACCCGGATACTGAGGCAGGAACTTTTGTCGTTTAAAATAAAAATTTTGAACCAAATTAAATCTGTGGAGTTTTGGAGCGATCAACTGGTCCAAGTAGCGTGACGATAGCAGTTGTCCCATCCCATGGTACGGACGGAAAACGGGATACTTCCTCTGTTCCACACGACCGGTGGGTCCGATCGTTGAACAGAAGCTTCTGATATCATCGTCGTCATCCTATGATGACAATTTCTTAAAGTGAAGTCAAACGCAATGTGCAGACCGGTCAGCAACAAGCAATGCTGGGCCACCTGCATTGCATGCACGCGCCGCGCCCACCGGAGGAACTACGAACACCAACTTGGTGCGTGACTGCGTGGTGTGTCCCCTGCTCCTGCCTGCTACGGGGAGGGAGAACTGGAGAAGGGAGGGAACTCCGCCGTGTCCTTTTCCACTTCCAATGCAGAGGTACACGTACACCTCGTAGTCGTAGCATCAGATGACAATACCGTACGCGTTGTAGTCACTCATGTCATGTAGGGTGCAATTATAAAGGAGGAACCATCTGGCCAATTGCTAGCCCTTTCGCAACTTGAAGTCACAGAAACGCACTGAGATCATCCTGATCTAGAGAATAGAGATGGAATGACTCACCACGTATGCCACTTGCTTGATGAACAGGTTGCTTGAGTACATGCATGTAGTTGCTAGTTGAATTGAAACTGCTCATATATTGTATCATCACTCATGTAGAAAGAGCTAATTAAACTGCTACTTGAAGAGGTTTTGGCCCTGTTCGCTTGTCCTACGAGCTGTACTATTTCAACAAATAAACAATATTTTTCTCTCACAGCAAATCAGTATTTTCAGCCATGGCTTTTCAGCAAAATGAATAGGGCCTTTGTCGCAGCACGTGCATGCCGCCTGTTGATTGTAAGCCCTTGGCTTTGCCATTACAATGCAAGGACGACGTTCCAACAGCAATTGCTAACCCAGTGCAAGGGTGCAGTGTACACAGAACAGAACGGATACGTACCTACCAAGAACAGAATATCTCATAGCTCCAAGAAAAAAGGTGCAAAAGAGCTAATAAATGCATGCTGCACACGCGAAACAACTTTTTCTTTGGACTAAGCAGTTACCCAAAATCTAAACTTTGGCACTATAAAAAAGAAGATTTCCCGTCACATCAAACTTGCGGTATATGCATGGAGTATTAAATGTTGACGAAATCAAAAACTAATTGCACAATTTGGTTGTACTTTGCGAAACGAACGTTTTGAGTCTAATTAGTCAATGATTGAACAATTATTACCAAATACAAACAAAATGCTACAGTACACTACAATGTTACAGCAACTAAACGGGCCCTAAGGTAACAAAAGGCACTTCTATTTGGATGTCAGTAGTTGGCAAGGAAACAAAGTGATGATGGGCACAATGTCTCCTCCTCCTCCTCTTCTCTCTCTCTCTCTCTCTCTCTCTGACGTCACCAGGCCTAGTGCTGATCTTTCGTCTCTGACGTCACGAGGAGACAGGAGAGGTACTTGCGGTTTTGTTTATTCCAGCGACGCGCAAAGAGGGTTGCAGATTCCGGGCGTACACGTCGGCCGGTCGCCGGTCAAGCTTGTCTGATTTCTCCACACCCAACCCAAAACTCTGACCATCACTTCACGTCTTCACCCGTCCCTTCGCCACTTCACTGTATTTTTTAATTAACAATAAAAACATCTCACTCTCACCATCAATCTCAGGCCCTACTATATAATAATAATAATATCTCGATTTATATAAGCATCGCATTGGTCAACAAAGATCAGTTTTTGTTAGACTTTCTTCATTCAGTGTGCTTTACTAGTATATAAGATAAGATACAATCCACATATATAAATCCATGATACTGTAGTGCCAAATGGCACAAGTGAAGCTGCCTGCAAAAATCTGAAAGTGATTCTACGCTGTTATCGAGCCTATCGTCTCATGAGTGTAATAGGCTGGATGACGGAGGATTCTTTGATGTGGGCTGAGAGCACTGATGTCATTGGAGATTTTGGGCTGCTGTCATCTGATCCAATACAGAGGAGTATACCTGGGCCGGGCCAAATGCCACTGCTGTCACCTGACATCAGTGCCACTATACTGGATCCGCCACTGGTTGTTTTGGTCAGTTTTTTTTATTTTTTTTTGAAAATCACATAGCACCCGCATCAAGTTGAGAGTTGAAGCCAAGTGTGAAGGTTCAACATAAGAAACCCCACTAGATGATATATACTTAATTCACAATTGTCTTAGGTCTAATTTGGATCACCTGGAACTAAAGTTTAGTCTAACGTTGTTTGGGTACATGGAGTAAAAGTAAACTAGAAAGCACAAAATCTTTGGTGGACAAAGACTCATATGCACCTTTTAATCTATAATATTAGTCCACATTTGCAAACTAATGGGCTAATAGCTAGCTAGTTGGGTTGGAAAACTAAAAATTAGTTCACTTTTTGGTTCACAAGTTTGGATACATAAACCTAAAGTTTATGTGACTAAAGTTTAGTCCATGGTATCCAAACGTGTCATTAGTTATTGTAGTATCTTGTTATTTTTACATTATTTTTCATCACATGCTCCTTCCAAGATAATTATCGGTTCAGTTTAAACCTTCTAAATTACTAAATATATTGAATACTATTCCGCTAGGTTTATTTTTATTTTTAAAAAAATCATAGACCTAGATTCATGAAACCTTAAATTTCACAAGACATGAGAAAAAAAAACCAAGCGTGCTGGTAGCAGTAGCAGATGACATGCTAGGAATGGAATCCCATTTGACGAGCATACGTATACAGCCTGTGCCAAATGCACGAACGGAAAAAATGAAACGGGGTCAGGCTATATGTAAGACCCAAAAAGGGACAAATTTAATCTCCAGCAGAACAAGTGAGGTCACACACAAACAAATTGGAGCAGACTTCGGAGCTGCCTTCGCCCTCACGGTCACCAATCAAACTCGGAGCTGCAGCTGCGGCCAAGATTGTACCACAGTGCAGTGCAGCAGCAAAAAAAGGTGAGAAGAGAAATCCATGCATGCAGAAGTAAAGAAAAGAAAAGGAGAAGGAAAAGGGCATTTATGGCAACTTGGGAGGTTTGAACCGGTCAGGATTTTGACTTTGAACCCTCGCTTGGATTGCAGCTGCATGCTTTGTGTGTCTGCCATGCCTGGGCCACCTCCCTCTCCCTGCTGCTGCTGCCGGGCCTGGATGGAAGACCGTGGACCCGGTCCAAGATTCCCTCCCACGGTTGTTTGCGGATCCGGGTCCGGGACGCGGTGGGTTGGTTCAACGGTCAAACAACGAAAACCAACTTGAGTCAAACCGCCAAAGTGAAGGATTGGATGATTATTAGCCAACAAAAAGACCGCATGGAATGGTATCGCATGGTTTTTTTTTTTCAACACAAAAGCCAGAGCTCCGCTCATCTTAGCTCATGACTAGTCGTTTTCGCCGTCAACAAGGATCGCTGCTTCTATCTTGTATCTAGAACTAGAAGAGTACAAATCGTTGATATTGAGGTGACCACAGCTCTCCCTTTTGCTTACGTATATAGAACAAGGCGTACAAATATATCATATTGGATTCGATCATTCCAACGGTATATATAACCAATCTAATGCTATGTTAAGCTTATCTAGGATCTTATCTTGATTAATTACGTTGGAAGTGCAGACCCCAGGGCCCAGCTCTTTGTTATTGAATTCTTTTTTTCTCCAAAAGATTTCCAAGAAATTTCCAATACAAAACCACCTACCACGTAGAGTATGGTTTTCCTTCATTTTCCCTTCTTTTCTGAGATGGCCTTTTCAATTTGTTTGTCAATGTGGCATACAGCCAAAAGGTCTTGAGGTTTATCCAAAATACTTGGAGGGAGGACAAGTGTTTAAATGACTAGTTATGTTACAATGCACTCGAATCATAAAGTACATCATGTTTTTAATCAAATATAGTGACAATACATTCGCAAAGAGAGCGGTGGCGTCAACATGCGCCTTTGAAGTAACAAATTGGCATAGCTAAAACACTGTAGTACCCCAATGTCAAAGAACTTCCTCTTCTTTACTTGTTTCTTTTTCTTAGAACTTTCAGAACACATATTTTATTGAAAATGAGAAAAAAATATCATTACAAAGTTTTTTGTAACCACATGAACCAATTAGGAAACAAGACATGAGAAACAAGAAAAGAGGGACTAAAGAGCCAAAGAAACCTTTGGCACCATAACGGTGGCGCAAGGTTGTTCAAAGCTACTTGATCCCAACCCCTTCTCTACGCGGACCGGAACAAGAGCCGATTGTTTTGCTCGTGGAGACTCCAAGCGACCAAGGGTCCAATGCAACCGAGATATCAAAACGTTTCCTATGGGTACACTTTTGATTGGTCCTCGACTCACCAGACATTACAAACATGCCATTCCTCTTCTTTGCCAATCACAAAACAACCATGAACAACGAAACCACACACATCCGTGCATTGGTACCGTCTAGACATGTTCATGGGCCACATCGACCCGATCTATTAAAAAAAAGTGATCCAACTCGACCTACCAGGTCAAGTTTGGATCATGATTTTTGACGTATGGCCTGATTTAACTAAAAAACTCGACTTAGTAGAAAAAAAAATCAAGAAATAGTTTAACCTAATTCAACAGTCTGTCGGGTCAAGCTCAGGCCAAAGATTTTAACTTTGACTATTTTTTCAGCTCACCAGACATTTGATCAGGTGGTCTAGTACCATTTCATCTTGGGAAACTTGTGCTTGCTCGGCCACGTGTCAGTGCTTTTTTTAAACTCAAATATGAGCGTGTGAGATTGATCAAACGTGGAGAGCAAAACAGAGCATAGTACGAGATGAGAAGCCGAGACCCGACCCGGCAAGGCGGCAGCCAATCGCAGCGCGGTCTCCCCGATCCGGGGCGGTCAAAGAAATGATCGGCTTCCTCTGGTCGCCTCACTTCACTTGAAATTCCCCCGACGCGGACGCGCTCCCTTCCTCCTCCGGCCTCCCTCCCTCGCTTTCGCTTGCTATAAAACCTCCGCTCGCCTCCACTCCTCCCACCAGTCACCACCACCACTCCTCCTCCACGCCAAACTCAAGCAAAGCCACTCCTGGTCGCCGATCGCTCGCCCGCAGCACAAGCCTCGAGCTGCAGCTGCAACGACCGGCGGCCTCCCCTGCTCCGTCTCTCACTGAGCCTCGATCGATCCTCGCAGCAGCCTGCCAGCACGCGCAGCAATGGCGGATGCCGTGGAGAGCGGCGGGCGGGCGCTCCTGGTCTCGGAGCTGGGCCGCGTGCAGGACCTGGTGCGCCATCTCGAGCTGCAGCTGCGCGCGCCCGCGGACGCCGCCTCCGTCGACCTCTGCCGCCGCCTCGTCCACCAGATCGTCGCGCTCACCGAACGCTCCATCGGCATGCTGCACTCGTCCCCGGACCTCGCCCCGTCGCCGCTGTCCGCCACCGGGACCGGGAGCCCGATCAGCAGCGACGCCGCCTCCGACCACCACCCCTTCCGTCCTGCCATCGCCAGCCCCAAGAAGCGCAAGGCCACGGCGCGCTGGACGAGCCAGCAGGTGCGCGTCAGCGCCGCTGGCGGCGGCGGCAGCGGCGCCGAGGGCCCCGCCGCCGACGGCCACAGCTGGCGCAAGTACGGCCAGAAGGACATCCTCGGCGCCAAGCACCCGCGGGCCTACTACCGCTGCACGCACCGCAGCTCGCAGAACTGCCCGGCCACCAAGCAGGTGCAGCGAACCGACGACCACCCCGCGCTCTTCGACGTCGTCTACCACGGCGAGCACACCTGCAGGCCCGGCGGCGGCTCCGGCGGCGCCAAGAGGGACGCAGCAGCAGCACAACCCGCACGCGCAGGCCGCGCTGCAGGGCCTCGCCGCGCGCCTCACGGTGGCCACCACCACCACCACGGACGCCGCCGCCATCGGCGCCGCCGCCGCGCTCCCGCCCATGACGCCCGAGAGCTGCCCCGTGCGGGGCGCCTCGTCCCCGTGGTCGCTCGCGTCGCCCGTTGGCTCCGACTCCAACGGATGCCTGCACCAGGGCGTGTCGCCGTGCCCGGTGCCCGGGTACAGGGACTGGGCCTCGGACGGTGATCTCCAGGAGGTAGTGTCATCGGTGTTCGCCGCCGTCTCGTCGGTTGAGCCCCTGCCGGTGCTCGATGACGAATTCATGTCTCTCGAGTGCTTTGGATTCGACCAGAACTTCGACATTGACACCGCAATGCCAAGCCTCTACTATCCATGAGGAGAAGAGCAACTGATCGGCAGGCAGCCCTGTCCACTTCTCCAAGACAGGAGGCAGGAGCAGAGGAGCCTCTTCCTAAGAACTGTGCAGTAGCAGAAGCCTGAACTGTGCAGTAGCAGAAGCCAGCAAAGCTTTTAGGATATCTTAATGAATAGCATTTCTTGTTTCATTACCTTTTGTTCTTTCTTTCTTTCCCTTTTCTTTTGGGTTTTTTTTGGGAGTCAGTTCTCTACTTGCTGGGTTGGGTTTTGTTGATTTCAGTCAGCAAGAGAAAAGTTAAAACTTACTTGCGGAGCTGATTAGCTCAATCTCAGAAATTATCTTCTCTTGATATTGTTTCACTTTCATGTTTGTGCACCACCAATGCCTTAGAAGCAGAGCATGACAAATCTTAAAAACCCATTCATTGATTCAACAACCAAGTTAAAAATCAAACTTGCAACATCTTCAACATATCATCACTTCAGAAGGGATCATGAGAAACAGGTTCTTATTTAACCAAAACAATTACAAGCGTTTCAGAGTCTTGTCCAACAACAGAAATGTACAAACACAAGCCAATGCAAAACAAATTTAATTTGGACATAACACTGGGATCTCAGCTGAAAATGGAAACAGGTTTGAGCTGATTTATCAGTCTAGTGCAATTTAACATGAATACTACTCTAGAGCAAACAAAACCAACAATAATAAGACAAGCTTTGCAATAGCATCTAACAACTTTATCCCATGAATTGAAACCAATATCTAGAAAGTGCTTATCATTTCATTATTAAATTATTTTTCAATTCTTCTCAATACCTGGGAACCAAACAAGGCCTTATGGAATTATTGATTGTGTATAGTATTTCTGTAGAAAACATTAGCAGTAGCAATACCTGGATAGGCAGCATGGGAAATAAAAAAACTGACCATTTTTGCCTATCATTACGGCAATACTGTCATTGTCTCTTTTTTTTTCATTTCCTTTTGAATGGTTTTCTTACAGAATATCTAAAATGGTGCTAAGTCTTCATGGAATATTGTTTGTAGTAGGAACAAAACTAAAATAATATTGCTAAATCTTCACTAATTTGGTCCATTAGATCACCATAACTTTAAGATGACGAATAGTTAAAATCAATGTCACCCTGAAGTGCTAATTTCTAATTTCTGAAGAAACAATTCCATGAAAGGCACTGAAGTGCTGAACCAATGACAGGATGCTATGAGGTATAAGAAGCAATATAAGAAGTAACAAACCCAAAAAAAACCCTCTAGTGGAATCACCACCAGCATTATTTAGAATGGCATCTCCACCTGGATGTTCCTCCACATAAGGAGTGACATCATAGACCTGGTTCAACCACCAAAGATAAATTTAGAAGACCAACATATTTGGATTTCCCTATTTTGAAGTCTAGGGCATTGAATATGGACAAACTGAGGTGGCCACTGCATTAATACAACCTTGTCCTTGATGATTATCCAACAATCCTTCCTTGTGTTATGTTTAGATATCTCTTCCTTCGTAAAGCTCCTAGATGTCTGAATGTAGAAAGACAGAAAAGGTATGTATCTCTTCAAGCTGTCTAAAATATTATAAGTATTATGGTGCAAATCTGAGAATAAATTGTCTTGTAGCATGCATTTGTAGGCTCAAGAAAACTAGCCAACTAAAATCGAAGAGTTTACCATTCCAGCTCCTGAATCAGTTCCCTTTGATTTACCTGCAATTCAAGAGTTGCTCAGATACAACTAGGTCAAGCTACTACAATAAGTTATGCAACTTGTACCTTTATTTTGTGACTTGGGGATCACAAAGAGAGCTCCTAGTGCCAAAAGAATGACAACTGAGATGATGACAATAACCTCCATCTTGCTCCTCTAGAATTAAGAACTTTGCAGCCACACAAAAAATGTGCTGTACTGAAAAAGGATAATTAAGAACAAGGCCAAAAGGATTAATTGCAGAGAGAGTAAAAATTAGGTATGGACTCAGTAATGAAGAAAGCTGATGTAACATCCTTAGTGAAGAATAGCAGAAGAATAACAAAACATGCCAATGTCAGCACACAGCACAATGAAATGGTATTTCCCTAAAGTCCACTGAATCAAAGATATAACATATTATGAAGCATAGCAAGGAAAACAGACTAATGCTAGACTATAACTCCCTAAGTGATCATGTCATCTTTTGAGAAGATGTTACCATCTGTTGTGACCCGATCTGCTGCGTAACGCGTATGAGTGGGAGGTGTGCAGACGAGGCTTGAAGGTCCGACGGTGCTGTGGCGGCGCCGTGCTCGGCGCCGGGGTTAGAGCTCAGAGATAGGAGATGAGGGCGCTCAGGCGCCAGGAGACCAGAGAGATAACTTCTAATCTCTGGATAATTTTTATTTGCTCACCATCGTTCAATACATAAAGACTCCAGTTCAAAAGCTAACTGCATGCTAAATTTTAGGATCCAAACAAACTCCTAATGACTAATCTAACTGACTGAACGGTCGGGTGACTGCGCCACCGAATGCGCGACGCAGCTTTCGTCGTTTCGGCGGCTCCCTGGCTCACGCTCTAGCCACGTGCACGCTTCCTCCTCTGGTACTTGTTGCCCACCATAACATCTCTCCCTCCCTGGAGAAACAGCTCGTCCTCGAGCTGGAACGTTGGATGAGCCTCACGGAATGCGTCGAGTGGCTCCCAGGTGGCCTCCGATTCCGGCATGTTCTCCCAGTGCACGAGCACGTGCCAGACGTCGCGACGCAGGCTGGCTCGCAGAACGCGCGCTGGCTTCGGAAGCAGACGGCCATGTCGCAGTGGAGGTAGTGCTGGTGTCGACGACGGCGGGGTGCCCCTGAACGGCTTGAGCACACCAACATGGGCGACGTCGTGGATCCGGGCACCTTCTGGCAGCTGCAGTCGGTACGCCACCACTCCGACGCGCTCCAGCACCTGGAAAGGCCCGGCGTAACGCGGGCCAAGCTTGCCGCGGCTGCCCGTTGCCAGAGTTTGGGCCGGTCGGTGTAGCATGCGCAGCCAGACCCAGTCTCCGGGCGCGAACTCTAAGCGGCGATGAGTGGCATCATAGTGACGTCGAGCGTACTCCTGCGCTTGCAAGAGGCGTGCGCGGACCTCGTCCAGGAACGCATCCCGGTCCGCCAGCATGGTGTCGACGGTGTCGGTGCGTGCCGCGCCCTGCTGATAAGGCACGATCGCCGGCGGCGGCCGACCGTACACCACCTGGAAGGGGGTAGTGCGCAGCGCGGAGTGGTACGCCGTGTTGTAACAATACTCAGCCCACGAAAGCCAATCCAGCCACGCGCGGGGACGATCACCTGTCATGCAACGAAGATACATAGCAATGGTTTTGTTAATGGCCTCCGATTGCCCATCCGTTTGGGGGTGGAATGCCGAACTCATACGAAGCTGGACCCCTGCCAACCGGAATAGGTCACGCCAGACATGTCCAGTGAAGACCGGATCGCGGTCCGACACGATGGACTCCAGGAATCCATGGAGGCGAACAATTTCGGCGAAAAAAGCTCTGGCAACTGACGCTGCTGTGTATGGGTGCCCCAGCGGGATGAAATGGGCGTACTTCGAGAGGCGATCAACCACGGTTAGAATAACACTTTTGCCGTGTACCTTAGGAAGGGCTTCGACGAAGTCCATCGAGATGTCCGCCCACACTCGCGACGGAATCGGCAGCGGCTGGAGCAGGCCAGCGGGGTGCAGAGCTTCCGTTTTGTTGCGCTGACATGTCGTGCACGCGCGAACGAAGTCACGCACAATGCGGCGGTCATGCTCGACGTAGAAATCAGCTCGGAGTCTCTGAAGTGTCTTCTGTACTCCTTCATGTGCCCCTGTGTGTGCAAGGCGCAGTACTTCCGTCAATAGGGGTGATGTCGCCGGTATCATGACGTGGCCATGGTGGGTGATCAGGCCATCAGTCACCGCCCAGGGCTCGCCACGCGCACCGGAGGCCACGTCCTTCCGTAGCTGCTCAAGTGCAGGCAGGTTCAAGAGCTCCCGCCGAAGTTCCTCATAAAAGCTGAATGATGGTGCAGTAATCGCTGACAGCTGTAGCTCTTCGGCGTCGCGCCGGGACAAGGCGTCCGCGACGACGTTCAGGCGACCGGGCCGGAACTCTACACTGAAATCGAACCCGAAGAGTTTGCTAACCCATTGGTGCTGGGGAATCGTCGATAGGCGCTGATCGAGGATGAACTTGAGTGTGTTGTGATCTGTACGGACGACAAAAGAACGGCCCCAAAGGTAAGGACGCCAATGTCGGACTGCTTGCACCAATCCGATTAACTCCCTTTTATATGCTGCCAGCTTCATGTGCCTTGGTGCAAAAGGCTTGCTGAAGAAAGCCAACGGGCCGGCACCTTGGTGTAAGACAGCGCCGAATCCTGTCTCGGACGCATCACAATCCACGACAAAAGCCTGTTCAAAATCCGGCAAATGCAGTACCGGTGCTTCTGATAGAGCTTGTTTCAGGGTGTTGAAAGCAGCCGTAGCGGAGTCCGTCCAGTGGAAGCTTTCCTTCTTGAGAAGCTGGGTCAGTGGAGCTGCAACCGTGCCAAAACTCTGAATAAAGCGCCGGTAGTAGCCAGCTAATCCAAGGAACCCCCGCAGACCCCGTACTGATCGTGGCTGCGGCCATGACTGAATGGCCTGAATCTTGTCTTTGTCAACTGCCACTCCTTGTGCTGAAATTACATGGCCCAGATAGGAGACCGTAGCGGTGGCAAATGAACACTTCGACCGTTTGACATGGAGTTGATGCTCCCTGAGGGTGGCTAGCACTGCTCGCAGGAGCCGGAGGTGCTCAGACCAAGAATTACTGTAAACCAATATATCATCAAAGAAGACTAGCACTCCGCGGCGTAAGAATGGGCGCAATACCATATTCATAAGAGCTTGAAATGTCCGATGGCGCATTAGATAATCCGAAGGGCATGACCAAGAATTCAAAATGCCCGTGGTGAGTGCGAAATGCCGTCTTGTGTACATCATCTGGATGGACTCGCACCTGGTGATACCCGGACTTAAGATCCAGCTTTGTGAAGAACTAAGCACCGTGCAATTCATCAAGGAGTTCCTCGATGACTGGTATGGGGAATTTGTCTTTCACTGTACTGGAATTCAAGGCTCTGTAATCGACACAAAAGTGCCAGGATGCATCTTGTTTCTTCACCAGCAAAACCGAAGCTGAGAATGGTGATGTACTCGGTCGAATGATGCCCTGAGCCATCATTGTGGCACATTGTGCCTCGAGCTCATCTTTTTGCAATTGTGGATATCGATAAGGTCTGACTGCCATAGGATCTGTGTTGGGCTTCAGGTGAATGCGATGGTCACAGGGTCTGGCCGGAGGAAGTCCCATCGGAGCTGCAAAGACATCCTGAAACGAATCCAACAGCCGATCGAGGAGGGCCGGCGCGTCCTTGCGGATAGAATGAAGACGACCAGTGGGTACAATGTCAGTTCTCGAGGATCCAAGGCCCTTCCAAAAGACTCGGCGACCACCGCGCCAAAACGCCATGCACAGATCATCAAAATCCCACAATATCGGCCCCAAGGTACGGAGGAAAGCAATGCCGAGCACCATGTCATGGCAATCAAGGGGGATCGTGAAGCAGTCAAGGGTGCAGTCCTCATGTCCAACTCCCTGTTGTGTAACACGCAGGCCAACATCACGTGCTAATCCATGGCAGGCCACCCGATCACCGTTGGCGACCGTGACGTGGGCGCCCTCGCTGCTATGGAAGACCAAGCCGGCTCTCTGTGCCGCACTGCTACTGATGAAGTTGTGTGTGGAGCCTGAGTCGATCAGGGCCGTGAACTTGTGAGCTCCGATGGTGACCCTGAGCTGCATTGTTTCCTCAGTGCGAATGCCGGCGATGGCGTGAAGGGAAATCAACGGCTAGTCATCATCCAGGATCGACTGCTCAGATGGCTGGCGCCGCTTCCTCGTTGACATCATCACTGACTTCCAAGTAGAACAGCCTTGCACAGCGATGACCCCGGACGTATTGTTCGTCACAATTGTAACAAAGGCCCATGCGACGACGCTCTGTCATTTCTGCTGGTGTCAAGCGTCGAAACGGCCGTGGCGGCGTTGGTGGAGCGGGCAAAGCCAGTGGGGCAGTTGCCAGGAGGCAGAGCCGCTGGCGTCGTGATAGCAGGTGGCGCTGCGTACTGTCTTCCTTGTGGGCAATGCGGTCGCGCTGTTGCGGGGAGCACCGCTGGGACGTTGCGGCGCTCATACGCACGCGCCAACATTATCGCGCGTTGGAGATCCGCCGGCATCTGCAACTCGACGTCTGTCCAGATCGGATCTGGCGGCCCCCCGTGTAAAGCTGCACCTGTTGGATGGGGACCAACACACCGGCGTGCGCCAAACGGGCTAGGAAGGACTCGGTGTAGTCATCAATTGAACAACGAAACGGAAGCCGAGCCAAATCGGACAAGTGGTTGGTGCCAAGGGGGGGGGGGGCGAAACGTTGTTGGCACATGGCACGGAAGCGTTCCCAGGAGACGGCAGCGACACCACCTTCATCGCGCTCGAACATATAGTACCAGTACTGTGCTACCCCCGTCATGTGGAACGAAGCCAACCACACCTTGTCGGCCTCGCGCGTTCGCTGGGCTCGGAAGAAATGATCACACTTGTTGAGCCAATCCAGAGGGTCTGCCTTGCCGTCGAACGTGGGGAACGTGAACTTATGAAATCTGGGCACCGCACCACCGTCCTCTGGATCTCCAACAGCAGGGTAGACGGGCGTGTTGAATGGGGCCGGGAGCGGCGATGGTGACGGTGGGAAAGAGATCTGCGTGATGGGTACAGGACGGCTTGCCATAGTTGGGTGAACAATGGCCGACCCGGATGACGACGCAGACGGCAAACCCCCGTAGCCTGGCATCCCGAACGGCAGCGACTGCGGGTGCACCGACGAGCCCGGACGCCCATCGCCACCGGCCATCCTCGTGGCCAGTTGACCCATTTGCCTCTACAGCCCATAGATGGCGGTGGTCAGGGTGTCCAAAGCGCCCGTAGAGGCGACCGCCTGAGAGGGACCAACGGAAAAAGGAATAGTGGATTGCTGTATGGCGGCGGTGTTGGTGGTGGGGTGGAGGTTTGAGGCATGGCGGCGGAGGTGACAGGGATGGGTGCGGAAGGTCCTGACATCGGCCCAGAGCTGTCTGATACCAGATTGTTGTGACCCGATCTGCTGCGTAACGCGTATGAGTGGGAGGTGTGTAGACGAGGCTTGAAGGTCCGACGGTGCTATGGCGACGCCGTGCTCGGCGCCGGGGTTAGAGCTCGGAGATAGGAGATGAGGGCGCTCAGGCGCCAGGAGACCAGAGAGATAACTTCTAATCTCTGGATAATTTTTATTTGCTCACCATCGTTCAATACATAAAGACTCCAGTTCAAAAGCTAACAAACTGCATGCTAAATTTTAGGATCCATACAAACTCCTAATGACTAATCTAACTGACTGAACGGTCGGGTGACCGCGCCACCGAATGCGAGACGCAGCTTTCGTCGTTTCGGCGGCTCTCTGGCTCACGCTGTAGCCACGTGCACGCTTCCTCCTCTGGTACTTGTTGCCCACCATAACACCATCAATGCTAAATCAGAGAGGGAGAAGTGTGTGTGTGGGTGGGTGGGGGGGGGGGGGGGGGGGGGGGGCGGTAGCAACTAGCAAGGACCATCGCAAGGTAGGTGACTTCTCACATCATAGCTAAGACGATGGATGATGTTATTAATGATGCATTAGTATGAAGCAGGTATATGTGAGCCGTGTTTAGGGAATTAAAATATTGTGTATTACACCAAGGATCGTCAGTATACTGATGATGCCATTCTTTTCATGAAGAGAACAAAAAAAGTACTGAGCACGGAAATGAATAGTTTTCCAAAATGAATGAGTGCAGGCTCAGACCGACCTAACGAATCTATATATATATATATATATATATATATAACTTTAAATGTGGGTTCATTTACTGCTCGTTTACTGTTTACCCGGGACTCCGACTCATATCACTGTAGATCAGCAGTGGCGGTTACCACTTCCGCTGTGCACAGTACCGCCCCGATAAAAAGAACAGTACCAACCCGATAAAGAACAGTACCAACCTGATAAGAAAACAGTGCAACCCAATACAGAATAGTATATACCCAATGTGGAACAGTGCACGCCCGTTCCATCTTTTTTTCCCCACGCGGAGCGTGGGCACTCAAGCTAGTTAACATGAAGGGTGAGCAAGCATTCACAGTATTGAGGATTGAAAGTTTGGCGAATAAGCACAAAATATCGACAACTTCAAGTGGATGAAGTGGGAATTGGAAGAATGCATCGCAATAACGTGGTTGATATATGAGCAAAAGACTTCAGTTAAAAAACAATAGGAGGGTCATGCTAAGGCCTCTTGCTGATAATAAAAATTACTAATGATAGCAACAGATTTACAGGATGCAAATAACATTCCAAACAGTTACAACCATACTTAGCCTAAACAAGGAAAAATAAATGAAAATGTAGTGCATCTGAAGAAATTTTCATCTTCCTTCACAATGATGAGCGAGTAATTAGCAAGTCAAATTACTTTTCAATGCATCAATGATCTGCCAAGGAATTTTTGCGTCCAACCATGGTTTTATACCTAGTATTTTCTTTTTCCCCCAATGTCGAGCCAATATGTCTCTTGAAAAAACTTCATGTTGCAAAATCGACTGAAACTATGTTCTGTTGGTTTGAGGTTTAACGCTATAGTGGAAACAATGCTTTGTGCCTTTGTTCAATTAAATAGTACACTCAGTGAGGTGTCATTGAATACGAGTGAAGGGATAAATACACGTTCAGGGTGTCCGGTCAGGAAATCCCACTTGGGAAATCCCCCGCGGCACATGAATCCCAAATAAACTGGATGGGTTCGGATGTTGAAGCAGCTATCCCAATCCCAAACAGGAACACCGTGATTATGGGTTCGGATGTTGGAGCGAGACTATCCCAATCCCACAAAGGAAGATCCTGATTCGAGGACAGCATGAACAGCCCATCCAAGCGAGACTTAGACAGCTAGGCTAGGGATTCCTAAGCCAATCCTGGGGATGTATGGATCTCGCTGCGCCGCAGCGGGGGCGACGAGGGCGGCGGGAGAGCGGGAGAGAGAAGTGCGCCTGAAGGCCGGAAGGGAGTGAGACGGCAGGCCGAGTGCGTGCGCCGTGTGCCGTGTGGATCCGGTTCGACTGGCTCTACACTACACCAAGACGTTGGCAACGCTGCTCGCGTCCTCCTCTCTCTAGTAAATAACTAGCAGCATGCTAACGCTACGATAAAAACAAAAGGACAATATATTTCTTAAAAATAAAGTAAATAGTGAGATATATAGATTAAGATTCTAATATACCAGTCTAATGTTTTTGGAACCCATGTAGGTATAGGCCTCGGGTCCATTATACATATATTTCTAGCCTACTCAAGGTTTAAGCATCGAGTCATCAGAATATTTTTTCCCTCGTCGTTGCAGGAAGCTCCAATTGAAGCTTCTTGACAGAATATTTTCATATGTAATAATTTAGAATGTGAGCTCCTAGTGAAAGTTCCATATGCAAAGACGTACCTCTAGAAAGATGGTTTTTAGGCAAGAACTCTTTCATCAGGATAGATATTTGCGAATAACTATAAATGAAAATAAGAAAACAAATTCATCAGGACAAAAATGCGAATAACTCTTCACTGGCTGTCTCAAGATGGGCTTCTGAACCATCTGAAGCCTGAGGACTCAAAAGAGCATCTATTGCTTTTTTTTATGCATTGCTTTCTGGCTGAGACATCGGTAGACCTGCAAGCGAGATTAACTTGTGAGGTAAGTTACTTGCCTACATTATAGATAGCTTACATCCCAGGAGGGCATACTCCGAGATTGCTTTTGGGTTCAAATTACCTGAACCACAGACAGCACCACTGACAGGTATGATAGATATGTTGATGAGAAAAGCTACTGTAAGGGCAAATGCACTTTCAATCGTATACAATCTGCAGGCTTCCTGCAAGAGAGTGAATTGTTAGCACGGGCAATCATCTGAAAATAGGAATAACACATTAGGTCAGTCAGTATAAGGGGAATTAGAGGTTACCTTAATCCCATGAACCGACCGTGGCACTTTTCTGATGTGACTGCAATTTATGCCACGATAAACGAAAAAGGTCATGTGTTGAAAACTGAAATGCTTGGAAACTAACAGAATATACCAAGAAGCTTACGGCATTCGCCATAGCACCAAGTAATGAGATGGCAAGACATGTAGCTCCATTTCCTTTAAGTTCAGGAACAAGGCCCCTCACAACTTCGAAGTACTTGCATTAGATACCCAAAGTTCAATTAAGGAACAAGTTGCTATTAGAACACAAAAATGCAATAGAAATTCTAGTGTAGCAGGGCCTATTGGGGCCTGGGCTGGATTATAGCCCATTAGTGTTAGGGTTAATTAGAGATAAGGGTCGCTTGCTTGGATTCAAAGTAAACCTCTCTATATAAAGAGGGGAGAGGGTAGTATCAATCTAATCAAGCAGAATTAAGAAGAAATCCCTTCCCTCTTGCCCGGCCGTGGGCAAACGACCCGCGGCCGCTCTCTCTCTCACCCCCGCATCCTAGCTGTTTAACAGTAACCGCGGTACTGTAGCGCCGCGGGTACTGTAGCGCGTCAGCTGCCGTCCGCTGCCCTCGACTCTCTCCTCTCAATCCTAGCAACCACATAACAATCGTATAAGATCTCTGGTCGTCATGTCCACCCATGGCCATGTCGATCCGCTGCCCTCCACTGCTCTGCGGCGGCCCGCCAGGCACCACCACACCGCGTCGTGGTCTCACGTCGGCCAGGGTGCCGAATCCGCTGCAGATGGCCACGGGTGCGTCGTCCCCGCAGTGGGCGTCATGACGAACAGCAATTGACGGGGCTTCCTTGACCTCGGCAAGATGGTGGCCGGTTCATGTTCTCTGGGCGCAGCCGAACCACGGACTCCAGCAAGCTCTGCCGCCGCCGCCGCCCCAGCAGTCTTGACGCTGTATTACGGGAGGCAAAACAGACACGGCGACCACACCTCACCAGGCCGGGTTCCCCCGCTGGTGTGCCGATCCAGGACATCAAGTTCCCTCACTCACCGTCCCCGATACTGGTGTGGCTCACGGGCGCCTCGCCGCCGGTCTACTCCACCACGCCGGCGCGTATGTCGATCCCGCAGGCGCCCCACATCACCGCGGGTTTCGGCCATGGGGGCGCTCCGGCGTCGAGCACCCTCTACGGCGGCGTCGATGGGGCCCTCTTCCACGGCTCCAGCCTCTGGCCGCCCCCGGCGTCCGACGCGGCTCCATCGGCGGCCGCCCCCGCGGCGTTCGGCGCGGCTGAGTTCCAGCCGAAGGGCTACAAGCTGGACTTCACCACGAGCGCCGGCGTCCAGCAGATCCAAGACGCAGGCGAGAAGTCGCGGCAGATCGAGCAGCCGACGGACATCGCGATGGAGCCGGCGGGGAAGATGCTTACACACCAGGTGTCGGCAGTTTCCCCCACGGGTAACGGGCATGCTGTTTTTCTCGCGGGCGGCGAACTCAAACTCTGCGGTGGCGGCGGTTGGGGAGGCGCTCCCCTCGTCGTTCTCCGTCGAAAGCCATCCGCTCTTCTTTGTGCGGTGCAGACCAGCATCCGTCCGGCAGGGAGAAGGCATGGTGTCAC
Organism: Miscanthus floridulus; assembly: GCF_019320115.1. NCBI lineage: Eukaryota > Viridiplantae > Streptophyta > Magnoliopsida > Poales > Poaceae > Miscanthus > Miscanthus floridulus. The sequence continues at coordinate 52,052,545 of NC_089592.1, read as the reverse complement.
CGGCGGAAGCGCACGGCCTAGCACCGCCACTTTCCGCCATCGACCACCGCGAGGGCGCCTTCGCTGGCCGTTGTTGCGACTACTTCTAGGTGGACATATACATGCACCCCTTTCGTCAAGATGGTGTCCATGGGATCCAGGTGGTTGTCTACGTGCAGCTTATGCATCGGGCTGGTGTCCGCCATCAATTGAAGAGGCTGCAAAAATAAAGAGTTCACATCTATTTTCGGTTGATAATAATAAAATAAGCCGAGATGTAAAAGGCTTGTTTTTAAGTGATAGGTTTGTGTCGAGACATCGTTATAAGTTGGTTAGGTTGCAGCTCGAGGACGAGCTGCATGTCTAGGTGGGGTGTAGTGTCAGAGTATGGCAGGGGCCTATTGGGCCTGGGCTGGATGTATAGCCCATTAGTGTTAGGGTTAATTAGAGATAAGGGTCGCTTGCTTAGGAGTCTAAGTAAACCTCTCTATATAAGGAGAGGATATGTATTAATCTAATCAAACAAGAATTAAGAAGAAAATCCCTTCCCTCTTGCCCGGCCGTGGACAAACGTCCCGTGGCCGTCTCTCTCTCTCACCCCCGCAACATTATCGCGAACAGTACCCACGGTACTGTAGCGCCTCGGGTCCTGTAGCACGTCAGCCGCCGTCGCTACCCTCGACTCTCTCCTCTCAATCCTAGCAACCACATAACATCTAGCTTACGGACCTGCACCAAAATATTACAGTATGCAATATGAGCCACTCAAACAAGACAGATGTGAGTGCTATCTGTTAACTAAAGTCATTGAATTGATGATCTTCTTATATATATACTGTATCTGTTAATAAAGCTGCTTTAAATAGAATTTTGGTTTGCAATAATGAGGATGTTTTTTATGGCATTGAAACTCTTAGCAAAGAGTAACCAGATTCCTGTAATAGGAAATTGTCTTACACCATATTCCTGTAGTAATAAGAGGATCAGAGTGTTGAGTCCAGTTATTAGAACAGCACACCATACTGGGAATCTGAACAGCATGTTCAGAGCAAAAGCAGTTCCAATTACTACAAAAGAATAAACAACCACCTTAGTTGATAAGAAATTCCAGGAGAATTCAACATTAAGCTAAAAGAATCAGTTGTGTGATCTGCCAGTTTGACAGACAATTACTTACAATGAGTTCCTACATGTTGATTAGGCCACACATTCCAACCAGAAAATCTAATAATCTGCTATATAAACTTGCACCTACATGGATTGGCATCATCAACACATATGCAAACAGAACCATATATGTTACTCTAGAGGGAAAAAAAAGTGTAATAACCAGATAGCTTAGATCACTTATGTGAGTTAAGTGCCATGGGGAATCCAGCGCAGCTGCTGTCAATCAAATTAGAGTAAATTAAATTAAATCGTTGTTTCCACAAACAAATAGGAAAAAAAATCTTAAGCTCATGGATGGACCAAAATTCACAATGGATTTAAACGCAGGGTGTGAGAAAGGAATGACCTGGATTCTGGAGAAGACCATGCAGGCAAGTGACGAGCTTGAGAAGACCATGCAGGATTGTTCACGACGCCAACCGGACCAGATCGTTATGGATGGCTGGACGGGGTCAACTTTTGGCTGGAAACTTCCGGTAGGCCAGCAGCCATGGATGGCGCACAGGCGAGCTCGATCTCCGGCTGTGGTTCAGGAGAGCACGGCTTCGTGACGAGGACGCAAACTCGATGGGCTGGTTCTTGGCGGCAGAAACGGATCCACGGCAGGTCCTCGTCAACAGGGAGACGGCGGCGGCTGCTGTTGAAGAACAGAGCAAACCACGCACAAGATAGAGAGAGGGAGAGCACGGCGCAGCTTCGTGGGTGGCTCCTCACCTCCGCGCGAGTTCGGCGGCTCGGCCCTCGTCGGCTGAAAGGCGGCGGCTGGCCGAAATCCGCGATGGAGGATCGAGGAACTCGGCTGCGGCTGCGCGTGCGGCGAAGAGTCGAAGAGTAGGGGCGCGGGCTCTGCAGATGCGTCGCGTCTCCGTGGGAAGCAAGAAAGGAGAAGGCAGCGGCGCCCCGCCCACCGTGCGCCCTGCCGGGCCTCGCCTAGCTCGTTGTGCGCGGGCGTCGACGAAGCATCGTGTCATCTCTTCGGTTCTTTCTCCCTCATTAGTTTTCTATCGTTTGAACTGCATGTCGACTTGAGCATGGAGCCGCCGCCGCTGTCTCACGACCCCGCCTTCGGCACCGGTACTGGCTCCAGCCATCGCCCTGTGGCTGGCTCCCGCGGCTCGGACGCCCGCGAGTGGCGGAGCCCGCGTCCTCCAGAGCCGTGGGGGCGTCGCTCCGCCTCGTCCATGGCCGGAGCGCCGCCGCAGCAGCCATCGCTGCCGGAGCCTATAGCTAGGGTTTTGAGCCCGCGCGTGGGGGAGAGGATTTTTTTTAAAAAAAAATTTGGGGGAGAGGAGGAGTCGCTCCGTCGCGCGTGGATGATAGGGTCGCGCCTGAGGCCTTCGGCAGTGTGAGGGGAGAGTGATGCCAGACAGGTGAGAGAAATTTGGAGCATCACTCCAACCACTGTGGCAGGCGCCCAAAACCAAGTGATGCTAGAAAAACTCGAGCGGAGCATGTAGTTGCTGTTGATGTCCAAACATTAAAGAAAGATTTCTTGTGTCGATGCTTCTGTGCCGATGCTGCTTAGCAAGTGAAAACTCTGCAGGCCTCTTTCCCTGCCAACCACCAATCCGATATCCTTTATCCTTTCTTTATTGATTTTTTTACTATATCTAGTGGGCCCTATAAGTAATGCCACAAGCTGCACCACACTACAACATAGAAAGTACCGGCGCCTATTCTTGGTTGTGGGGCCCATTATTTTTTGAGCATCACCTACACACTGCGGAAGGCCTGAGGAAGAGGAGGAGCTGCGCATGGGTCCGCGAGTTGCGCATGGGGGAGAGGACGAGGGAAGAAGGTTTGATCAAAGAACATCAGCCATTGGATCTTAGTGAATAAAAGAAAATTAAAGTCAGAGTGGATCCTGTCCTTCCATTTCAAAAGTTAACTTCTGTTGGGTATATTATTTTAGGTGCACTTAGAATAGTTTATAATTGTAGGGGACACTTTTTTGTGTAGTTTTAAGAAAGTTTTATCGGTGCATTATATGCGGTAAAGACAGAGATAGAGAATATGGTTAGATTAATCATTAAATATATTTTTATAATACACTTTGAGATACAAAAGTTACTAATAGTCTACATCTAGATAAATTTAAGAAAGTTTGACATACATGATATTTAAAATATTTAAAAAGCATAGAAAGTATATTTTTCGCTTATTATTATAGAAAAAACAAAATGCTACTAACTCTACAAAAGTAATATTGTGCAAGTCCCTTTAGTAAGACTATTAAACTTAACATAATGTACCTTGATTTTTCCAATACTATATGACATCACTTGGTAAGGTAACCAGGTGATACTTCGCGCGTTATTGCAGATATTGTGAATAATTTAAAATGAAATTAAGTGGAGATGATATGGATAGCTTCATTGAGATGGTGTTTGGATACCATTTTGAAATGGAAAAGGGTTATGAGCTAGCCTATGTTGGGTAGGTAAGGGATTTGGAAATCAGATATTTATCCTTATCCTTCATTTGTTTTTTGGGTTTGGGTTTTGGTTTACTGGACTACAGGTGCGGGATAAAAAAACATATCAGATGTGTACTATCCGTTGCCGCTTGTCCTCGCGAAAGAATGTCGGCCCTCTCCAAGTTGTTGCCCCAAGTTTGGCGCCTATCACTACCACTGTGCTGCTCCATGCCACCATTGCACACCTCCATGACACCACCGCCCTGCTCCTCACCACTGCCATGTTGCACCACCACCTTCCTCCGCGTGAGGACCATCTAGGCCTCCACCCTCCGGTGCATTGTGCAGTCGCATTGCGAACTACTGTCTACAGATGCTCAAGCTCGGCGAGGTGGCGGCGTGAGGGGAAGGCGCCCAACCACATCCAGGGAAGGCAATGAGAGAGGACATCGTGGCCTCCTAGTCCTTGCTCTCATAGATCTGATGTAGCCGCCACCACTCTAGTGCTGTCGTCCCTGGTGCCATGCACGAAAAAAATCAGCTCTAGCTACATCTCCACATTCGTCCCCTCCACCCTCGCGCCTCTTGAAAGGACCTTGATGTCACATAGAGGGGGTGAATAGGCGCTACTGAAAATTAACAACAAATAAAACCTGCAATGAATTAATAGAGTGCGCGGCACTGCTGCTCCGTCGCGCGACACTGCCACACTGCAGCACTGCTGCGCCTGCGCAGAGAGCTTCAACAACACCGAGGTTGAGCTTGAGGTTTCCACTAAGATCTTCGGGTAATACAAACTTTTCCGCATCTCACCACAAGCACTAGGAGCTCTCTGGGCAGTCTAGCCGTCTAGGAGGCTTCACCTCCAAGAGTAACGAAGTGCACAACTGAATGCTTGACACAGCCCAACAAGTGCTCAAGGATTGGCTTGCTCTTAATTACTCTCTAACACTTAATCAATCACTAATCACTCACTCTCACAAAGAGAGGGGTTAGAGAGAGCTCTCACAAGGCTTAGAATGGGTTGGGAGTGATCTCAATGTCAATAGCCACATCAGGAGGCGTGGGATGGGTATTTATAGCCACCCCACACAAACTAGCCGTTGCAGTTCAAAAACTAGCCGTTATGACCTATACAGGTGCGACACTACTACGAAAATTCGCGGCACTGCCGCAGCTCCTAGAAACAACACAGGTCACCTCACAGAAAAATGCCATAACTTTTTACTTCGAACTCTGTTTTTAGAGATCTTGGACTTTTCAGAAAGCTTGTTTCGAGGGCTATCCAACCCAGCAGAGAACAAGCCCCAAGATCAACAAGTGCAAGTGTTGTACTAATGTGTTTCTCTCATGCTAGCACTTGGGTTTGGTTAGTTTTAGCACTTGAGACTTGTCTATAATTCGTATTGCATCTCGGCATACCTATACTCAAGATCAAGAGAATATAACCATTTTAATCATTTGAGTCTTGAATGTCTTCATATGCCATTTCTTCTCAATATCACTTCATAAGGGGTCACAATCATCTTTATCTCATCTATTCGAGCAAACACACCTTGAGCATGTGACTTGAACCATTTCCATACATATGAGTTCACCTCAATGGCTTCAAGTCACTTTCACTAATGATTTGATCCTCAACACAATATGACTCCTCATAGCTTGATTAGTTCCTCGACTCAATGCAAGTACTCTCTTCTTCACCTTAGCCATGGTACCTTGGTCCTCAAGTCATCGCTTGCCCTTTATCTTCGCTTAGTCCCTCGAAGCCCTTTCCTTGCTATCTTCACCTTATCAAGCCATACTCAAGTCACATCATATTAAACATCCATTGAAAAACCATTTCTTCAATAGTATGATCCTTGCTTGAATATCTTCTAGATATGAATGTTGAAATCAATCAAGCTTTAGTTTGATTCACATAAAGACATATGAATCAACACCAATATGGTCAAGCCAATTCACGATTCCTTATATCCTCTTCATCTTGGCTTAACACTCCTAACACTCACTTCAATATCTATCTCCATACTTCTAGCTTGATCAAAGCAATGCAAAGTGATTTTCCAAATCTTTATCCATACAAGCAAACCAACATAGAGACCGACTTATATCCAATATGAATTGTGTCCTTTGTGATTTTAAACCTTTGCTTGTTATTTCTTCACTTATGCATTCTTGACTCATTCTTCAATCCTTGATCAAAGCTAATCCACTATCAAACTCTTCTTGTTCATGTAAAGCAAGCCATTGTTGAGACCAATCCAAAATCATCAACTCATGTCTCTTTTAACATTTGCCAAATATGCCTGTTTTCTCATGATACTATGATATTCCTCAACATAGAAGCCATTTCATCAACTCCATTTGCATTGTTGTCTTTCTCTTTAACTATATTGTTTTCGTGATTTTCCAACACAACAATACACAATTTTGGCCTTGATTTGAACATTTTGTGGAATATCATCAAGTTTGCCTTCTTGTTGAACCTATATACACTTCTCATTCCATAATCCACAAGTGTATGCAATAAACTCAATTTCCTGTTCAACACTTAGCAAACTTGTTAGACCTTTAATGGTGTTGTCATTCAATTCACCAAAACCCACTAAAGGGCTAGATGCACTTACAATCTCCCCTTTTTTGTGATTGATGACAACACAATTAAAGCTCACAAGAGATTGATAAATAATAAGATTTTGAATCCTATGATATAGTGAGCTCCCCCTAAATGTGTGCATAGAATGGAATTTTAAATTTTGGCCTCAAATGCAAAATGCACATATTCAAGATAAAAAAGTGTGGGAAATTCTCCTATATCTTAGCATCTATGGGGTGCAAGGTGTCATCATGATAAATGTGATGCTCATGGCAGTTCATGCATTCAAGAAGTTTTTAAAGCTGTAATGTGCGGCACTTCCGCGAGTGTGCGCGGCACTACTGCACTAGTGGCAGTCAGAGAAAATAAACAATACATCATTCAAGGCATGAACATCACACACTAGCATATATGGTCCTTATCAAGAGCATCAATTTAAACTATCCTTGCACACACCACATAATAGAAATTAAAAAAATCTTATATGCCTCCCTTTTACCCCTTTAAATCCTCATATCAATCTCTTTCCCTTACACTCTCTCCCAATATTTCTCCCCCTTTGGCATTAATCTCCAAAAAAGGATTTCTCCACCTAAAAGGAGGAAATAATGGTAGACAAGTGAGGGCAAGAGGTAGGTAAAAGTTCAGCATATAGGATTTCTCTCCTGAGTTCTCTACCAAACAAAGTATGCAACATGTTAAGTCAAGATTCTTGAGAAGTCAGCATTTGGCTCATACCTCACTTAGATGACACTTTAACATGAGACTGACTCATGCCATCACCACAAGAGATATCAACCAAATATCTAAATAATTCTCTAATCGTCACCACAAGAACAAACTCATGGTGTGACTCAAAATATTGTATATACATGCACACACTAGCATGTAAGGGCCTAGATACACAAAGGTAGTACAAGAGTTCATGGAGCGATATACCTTTGTTCTAAGCCTCATACTCCCCACCATGATCAAGATATTTTGAATTTAGTGCTTTGATGGACTTGGCATAATGCAAAAAATAAATTCATTTGTGCTCATCTCTTTTAATCATGACCTTCATGAAGATTTCACAAACTTGTGCTTGATCTCGTTTGAAAGTCCATTGCTAGCTCTTCTTTTCATTTTGAGATACCAACTGAAGTCATATTTCTTGATATACCTGAATTGAAAGATTATCCACTAATACCAATTGAAATATGACCTTCACAGTTTTGACACCACTTGAAGGAGAGTCTTCACAAGTTGATGCCAATTAGAATGTATTATTGTATCTCATAATGTCACCTAGGGAATTGTCATAAAGACAAGAGATAGAATTAAATTGTACAAGCTAGAGTTTCACAACTAGTGATCATTTTGGATGTGGAAGACATATAGATCACTAATTGCAAAACCTCATAACATAGACTAAATTCCCCCTTTTTTATAGTGCATACATATATATGTGGAAGGCAAGAACATATGCACTTTTGGTCAATTAAGTCCAGAGAAGGGAATTTAAGCTATATTATGAAGAGTAGCTACACAAGAGATTAAATTGCAATCCAAATGAATATGAGAGATAACTTTACCAATTTGGATTGAGTTGATGTAGCATACCCATGAGAAACTCATTCTCACCAAAAGATTACATAAATTCACTAGAAGAAGAGATTAGTCTCAAAAGACACAAGAAATAGAATGGGCTCCCCCTTAATGTACATCAAGTACTCGAATTACTTGTGAAGTGCACTTGAATCGGTTTAAGAGTCAAGAGGAGTTCATCCTATACCTTGGTCAAGGCATGATAAATTTGCAACAATTGAGATTATGCCAAGGAAACATACCACCACCAAGGTAGATAGATCACCATACAAATTGTCATCGATATGACCATCATAAGTGAGACTTCAATGATTTGGATGACCATAGTTATCACTTGATGAAAGGTGGTGAAATTGAGCTCTTGTGATCATTCAAGATCCATATTAGGTTCCTAGTTCTTTCTTTACCTAAAACAACTCACACAGAGGGAAAAGGGTAAAATTCATGAAATTTGCATTTTGTGAACTAGGAGTTACCACTTTTTGTTGATACGATCCTTGGTGATCAATGGGATGGATCATGTGCATTTGATGAGCTCTAGAGAGGAGAAATAGCAATGAAAGCCCACTCTTCAATTCTTTTCTCCAACTCATTCAAATCTAGTTCCACTAAGGATTAGGGCATTCGACAATAAACCAGGAGCACTTGGTTTATAAAGACCAAGACCTCCTAGAATAACCTTTGGAATACCAAAGATTCCATTGGAACCATCCATCCTCCTTTGATGTTCTTCTTTCTCCAATGTGTGAGACTATTTAGTATGAACTTGAAAGAAGCCATTAGTCTCACAAGATATAAGCTAAACTCCCCCCTCAATTTGTGCATGCAAGAGTACACAAAGTATTCTCATGCATATCAATAATATGAGGTTAAGGGAAAAGTTTACAGTACTATATTCCAAGTGATTAAAACTCCTTCAAGCTGCTTGTAGTCCAATTAGTTTCAGCTAGTTCAGTTGCTTCCAATTGATTTCAAAAAGTTCCAACTGATTGTAACTCATTGCTGCTACTTGTAATTGTTGAAGTCAACTAGCTTTATCTAGTTTCAATTGATTTTAGCTGCTATTTCTAGAAGCCTACAACTGATCTCTTCATTGATTTTAGCTGTAGTTCCTACAACTGATTTCTTCTAGTTCCAACTAGTTACAGCTACTTATTGTTGCTTGTAATTTTGATTGCAACTCTTTTGGACCCTTGTGTGAGTCTTTCTCTTTCATTGCAACTCCTTTAGACCAAACTGATGCTTCTCATTTTTATTGATTCATCATGACCAACTTGAAAGCCAACTTAATCTTGTTGTTTCAATGCAATCCAATTCCAAGCAGTGAGTTTTCAGATTCTATCTTCCTTGGACAAAAAAATCATATCACCCAGACTAGTCTAAAATGCATGAAATTTGTCTGAGATGTGCACCCATGAATCCTCTAACTGCTATGAAAATTTCAGCTCATTTGGACTCCATTTGGTCAGTCAAATCAATTTTCTACCAAAACTGCTAAGGTCTAAAACTGCAGTGCTGAAGCTGACAGAATTCAACTCAAAACTAACTTTCTTCCAAACCAATCTTCATGCCAACTGTACAGCAACAAGTACTAGATGTGTATAGCATGCTCACAAAGTTTTAGGCCAATTCATCAGTATTTGAACTTCCAAATCTATGCTTGAAGGCAGTTAATTTAGAATTTTAATTTTCTAGACAGATTTGATAATTCCCAATTCTTCTCCTTTTCTTGTCCAATCTTGAGGTGAATTGGTTGAGAATACTTACAAGATGTTATTTCCATTCAGTTCTCTTATTAATACTTGTAGTCTTGTGAATTCTTCTAATATAACTTATCCAACTCAACCTCAAACTTGATTTTATCCAAACTGAGAATTTGGTCTCTTTGACCTCTAGCAACCTCATCTTTCTTCAGGTGAAGAGTAATTATGGGCTTGTGATTTATTTAGTTAAACAAGCACAACCTCTTCTTCTTGATTTTCTATAAATAAGCTCAACACAAGAGGGCATTAGTAACACAAGCACTAGTTTCTCATTTATTAACATTTTATGTGTGGAAGACAAATGGGTTACTAAAATAGAGAAACCTCATAACATGGACTAAATCTCCCTTAAACCCTCATGTACATTCTTTTGAGTGGAATGGAAATGTAAATGTGCATGGTTGGTCAATTAAGTCCAAAATGGTATATTTAAGCCATATTATGGTGAGTGGCTAAAATAGATGAATCAATTCCAAATTAACTAGAGAGAGAGAGAGAGCACATCACATAGTTTTAGATTGATGATCTTCCTATGATATCACATTCCATTTGAGAAACATATTCTCATTTAGTGAGACTACACAAATCACTTAGAGAGAAAGATTAGTCTCACAACACTAGTCATAGGGTAAATTCCCTTTTGATAAGTGCTGTAAGTATTTGATTTCTCACATAGCACTTTATTCACTTAAGAACTTGAGATCTCACTCTACATCTAGGTCATGGTAACAATAGAATATTTGAATTGAAATATGCCAAGAAATACTTACAACCATTAGAACATGTAGATGGCCATAAGATAGAATGAAAATTTGGCAATCTACCATAAGACAAGATTCCATCAAGTAGTAGAGTTCTTGAAAAGTGAGTGATAAGTGCGCCAAAGGGCCTCTAGTCCAACTGGTTAGAGTGTCCTGACGACACTCCTTAGGTCCTGGGTTCGACTCCTCGTGGGAGCGAATTTTAGGCTAGGGTTAAAAAATCTCCTCATCTGTCCCACATCCAAAGTACAGGTCTAAGGACTAGCCTATTCTCACTAGGGCGACGGTGCCGCTATGTAAGGGTGGGGTAGGGGTTTGGAGGTTTTCTGGGCCTGTGTGAGAAGGTCTTCTTCTTAATGTAATGCCTAGGGGTGGTCATACCCTCGTAGGTCCAAATTTTTTTTGAGTGATAAGTGCCTCTACTTGAGCTTGATTCTTTATTCTTGGCTTTCTTGAAATTCTTGGTTTGAAGTCCACAAAGAAAACCCAAGTCATGTATGTTGCTTGGTGTGGATGATCAATTCAATTCCAATCATACTTTTCTTCTAGAATGACCAACAACCAATTTATATCCTCAAGTGCTTTATTTACCTAAGTGGCTACACAAGACACAAAGGAGTAAAATTTGAAAATATCATGCACTTGTGATTTTAGAGATTACCACTCCTTTTCAATGTTTTGGTGAGCTCTTGGTTGTGGCACTAGAGATTAGTCCTTGAGTTGACCTTCCATTTGAGTTCCATCTTCTTCTTGCTCAAAGATGGGTTGTAGACTTTGTCCATGAATTGGACTGATGTCTGTTGTTGATGTCTGCATGGGTGTGGCAGTGCTGCTCCTCTGCATGGCACTACTACTTCCTAGCACTGCTGCTTGTGTGAGCGACACTACTACTCGTATTTTAGCAGCAGGTTGCAGATCAGCTATGACATGAGGAGCCTCCACCTCTGTAGCCTGTACTTCTTGTGGTCTTATATCACCGATGGCTATTTGCTTGATTAACTCACAAGGTGGTTCCTCATACCTACAATATGAATAAGATCTTGCTCTACTAGAGAGCTATTAAAAGCATCATATGGCAAATGATTCATTAAACTTGAAATGCTCTACCCACTCTTAACAATTCACAAACACACATATATTTGTGAACTACTAGAGACTACACAAATCAAGTGGCTAGCTAGGAAGGGTTAGGTACAAGTTACCGAGGTGAGTATGAAGTTAGAAATATATCCATCAAGTTATCCTTGGGTCAATCTTGAGAAAATAGACAATATGAATAAGATTGATAGCTTGAGATGATATTTTTAATTAACTTGCTGAAACACCCCAAAGCTTCATACCACCTTCAAGTACCTACAACACTCATCAAGCACAACTTGGTACCCAAACTATGTTGGGTCCATCAAAGTTAGTCACAAGAGACTTAGGCACCCAAATGGCCTTTGTGCTAGCACATGGTGCGCAAATCACCTTTTTTAGCACAAGTATCATTTTTGGGCCTCCTAAGCAAATTTGAATCAATTGATGAGTTGAGCTTAGGAGTGTTACCCATGGGACAATCCATACTTAGATGTCCCTTTCCTCAGCAAGTGTAGTAAATGTGGCACTTGATCTTGTAAGACATCTTTTTATCTTGCTTCTTGTTTGGTACCTTGCTAATGAGCCTCTTTCTTGATGACACAAGGCTTTCACTTTTCTTGTTAGAATATGAGCCAATTTCATGTCCCTTCTCATTGCAACCATAACACTTCCTCTTGTTTCTTCTTGTCTTCTTATTTGGAAGTGTGGCTTGGTCATCAACCTTGTTGGAACATATAGAGGCATTGTGTCCCATGTTGGAACACTTGAGGCACTTGACATGAGCCATCTTCTTCTTCTATTGAATCTTACTCATGCCTTTGTTTTCTTTCTTCATGGAGCAATCTCTTACATGGTGACCCTCCTTCCTGCACCTAAAGCAAGTGATGAGAGTCTTCTTTGGTTGAAGTTACACTTTGGTGGCCTTAGGGGCTTTGCTGTTCTGCCTAGGTGCGGCACTACCGCACTAGGATGCGGCACTACCGCATCCTAGAACCTCTGCAGCCTTGAGCTGAACTGCTGCATTTTAGATAGATTGCACTTCTTCAAATTTCCCTTTGACTTTGGCACTAGTTGGACTTGTGTCCTTCTTGATGGGGCTTGATGCATGCTTCGGTTGATCCCTTCTCAAGCTTCTTCACCATGTCTTCACGGTTATCTTGAGAAGGTTGAGCATTGCACTTTCCCTTTAATTGAATCAAGTCCCTTTTTAGCCTCTTAACTTCTTTCTTGAGCTCTTCATTTTCTTTTGTAATGGAATCATCACAAATTCTATAATTACATGCTCAACGGAAGGTTGGCTTGCTTGAGAGCAACAATTGTTAGCACATGATAAAATATATGGAACTTGTGTACATGTGCACTTGTGAGTGTGAGGTTGGTATGATTTTACCATTGTTACCACAACCTCATGAGCAATTTCTAGCATGAGATGAGAATCCATAAGGTTCTCATGAGAGCACAAAAGCTCATTATGATCTTCTTGTAAGTTCTTATTCTTGCTAGTGAGCCTTTCCACATTGCCATTGAGCACATAATTCTCATCTTCTAATTTGGCAACACAAGATAGAGAGTTAATAGTACAAGTTTGCTCAATTGACAAGTTTTCATACCTTTCAACCAAACTAGCATGAGAGCACTTAAGCTTTTCATGCTTTTTGGTCAACTTCTCCAAGCATTTAATCTTATTGATGAGAAACTCTTCTTGCTCGTGAAGTGTTTCTTCTTGCTCTTGAATTTTCTCTATGAGCTTGGGCACCATCAACTTGTCTTTCTTGCTTAGATGTGTCAAGTGTTGATTGAACTCATCACCATCACTTTCATCTTCACTCTCACTCTCACTCTCACTTTCACCTTCACTCTCACTCTCACTTGCCACATTCTTCTCTTTCTTTGCCATGAGACCCAAATGAGGAGTGGCATAGAGAGTTGAGCTTCTTGGTGAGGTGGATTCATCATTTGGCCTCCACCAATCACAATCTTCTTCCTTCAAAATTTAGTCTCACAAGAATAAGAGGAAGTAGAAGTACCACATGTAAAAACATTGTTTTCACCAACTATTTCATTGCCTTTCAGTTAGGTCATATGTTGGTGAGGAAGTGGATGTGGCATGATCACTTAGGCCTTTTTGGAGAATCACTTGAAGCTCTTCATTTGTCGGTGAAGTTGAGCACTCCTCAAGTGGTTCCTCTAATGAGAGTGTCTTCTCATCATATTTGGACTTGTTATATTGTTCTTTGAGTGTGGTCCAAATGATATGAGCATCATCAAGTGGTTCATCATCTCCAAGTATGATGGCATCAAAAACATCTTCACTCAAAGCACTAAATAAGACATTAGTAGCTTGAGCATTGTGTTGTAAGCATTTCACTTCCTCTTTAGATAAGATGGCCAAATCGTCACTAGGAGGTGAAATGCCTACATCTACAATCTATTCAATATGAGGACCCATGGCCCTAAAAACATCAAGCACACTAGCAGGACCATGATGCATAATTTGAGCCATCTAAAAGTAGAACTTCTAGAGATACCTCCTCACTTGTCGAAATCGTCTCTCAAGGCGGTTAAGCCCTAAATTGAGAGCCTATCTCTGATACCAATTGAAAGGACCTTGATGTCGCCTAGAGAGGGGGTGAATAGGCACTACTAAAAATTAACAACAAATAAAATCTATAGTGGATTAGTAGAGTGTGTGGCACTGCTGCTCTGTTGCACGACACTAGCCCCACTGTAGCACTACCTCACTGAGAATGTGGCACTACAGCGCCTGCGCAGAGAGCTTCAACAATAGCTATGTCTAGAACCCAAACTTGGAGATATGCATGGAGATGTCCAGTGGCAAGTCCACTAAGTACTTGCACTCACAAACATGTACAACCAAGTAGATCGAGTGGAACACAAATAATGCAAATCAACATAAGAGAGAGGACACGCGATTTATCCCATGGTTCAGCTCGCCACTAAGGCTTGCCTATATCCACGTTGTTGAGGAAGCCACAAAAGCTTTGGGTCTCTTCCAACCCTATCCTCTTCTCAAGTCCAACATCGAGGTTGAGCTTGAGGCTTCCACTAAGATCTTTCGGGTAATACAAACATGCCCGCTGGCTCACCACAAGCACGAGAGCTCTCTTGGGCGACGCCTAGCCATCTAGGAGGCTTCACCTCCAAGAGTAACAAGTGCTTGACATAGCCCAACAAGTGCTCAAGGATTGGCTTGCTCTTAATTGCTCTTACACTTAATCAATCACTAATCACTCACTCTCACAAAGAGAGGGGTTAGAGAGAGCTCTCACAAGGCTTGGAATGAGTTGAAAGTGATCTCAATGTCAGCAGCCACACTAGGAGGTGTGGGATGGGTATTTATAGCCACCCCACACAAACTAGTTGTTGCAGTTAAAAAACTAGCCCTTATGACTTGTACAGGTGCGGCACTACCACGGTAACTTGTGGCACTGCTACGAAAATTTGTGGCACTGCCGCAGCTCCTAGAAATAGCATAGGTCACCTCACAGAAAATGCCATAACTTTTTACTCTGAATGATGTGCACACACCTAGGGATTGCGTGTGACGAGTAGTTGTGGCCTGATATTCTCGAAGGATCCGTGAACTTGATAACTATTGTTGCATGACCTAGCGACGAGGTAGTGCACCATGAGTTCTAAACTCACAACGAACTGCCGAGACAATCATCCTTCCACACACTAAAGATGCCAGCCCACGCAATCATGTCGTAAAGACGTGAAGGTACAAACTAGGTGAACCGTAGTTCGACGTTCTACAACTACCTGAGGAATTGAAAGAACAAGTTTTGCAAGCCTCTCAAGACTCACGTGTGGTTGTTCTAAATAGAACACAAGTGTTTACATGAAATTTGATAGCCCCAAAAGATCCATCTCATGTCCTATTACAATCATACTTATAGTTTAATTGAGTGCTTTTTAGTTTACACTCAAACATAAGGGATAACTACTAGTGGGAAAGTAAAACAACATGACTATTGGCTTCCTAAAGTGGTTGGGCTTCCTAGGCCTGTAGAATGACATGAACAGTAGTATATGCTCTCCTTCCATCTTCTTGGACCTATTAATAGGTGGCATTGACATCCTTGATTTGCATTTGAGCATAATTCGCAACTACCGGTCCTCTTTTATCTTCTATCTTGATTGAACATAGTTGCATATTCTTTCCTAAAACTTGTAGCAGCCTTGCACATCCATGAAGTAAGTGGAATATGAAATAGAAGTGAAAACAAGATATAACAATTCAAGATGTAAATTGTAATATATATTTAGGGATAGCTTTCACCTTTTTAGCCCTGAATTTTGCACTTGAGGAATTCACTAGAGCAACACTTGTGGACTAAAATTATCATCATCCCATGCACTTTCATATGCTCCATCATTCCTAAGAATAATAAAGCAACAACCTAAATGCATCGATGAATCTTCAACATTGTTTGTAATGAATGAAAGGTTAGCATTCACCTGAGCATTTATTTCCTTCCCCAACTGTTTTGCCTGTTGTCTTGTAATTGGTCCAACAATGTCAATAGCATTTTGTTTAGATGTGGTAGAAGTGTCAACACTAGGGATGTCCTCATCAGCCTCTCCCTCTTGAGAAGGAGTCATCCTTGACTCAAACTCACCCGCATATGGAAGTAAGTCTTTGATGTTAAATGTCGCACTCACATTTGAGTATTCAGGTGGCAGCTCTAGTATATAGGCATTATCATTTACTTTCTGTAGCACCTTGAATGGACCATCTCCTCATGGTGATAACTTACTCTTGCGCTATTTTGGAAAGCGGTCCTTGCACAAATGTAGCCACACAAGGTCACCTGGCTGAAATAGTACTTGTTTCTTACCTTTGTTAGCTTGCTTTGCATATTGTATCATCTTAGTCTCTATGTTCTTTCGTATTTCAGCATGGAGTTTCTTGATCCGCTCAGATCTTTTGGCGGTGTCTAAATCAACCCTATCCTACAATGGTAAGGGCAAAAGATCTATGGGATATGTGGTTTGAAACCATAAACAATTTTGAAAGGACAAAAATTTGTAGTAGAGTGGACTGCCCTGTTGTAAGCAAATTTGACACGTGGAAGACATTCTTCCCACATTTTTAGGTTCTTTTTCAGCATAGCTCTCAGCATTGTAGATAGAGTATGGTTGACAACCTCACTTTGTCCATCAGTTTGTGGGTGACAAGTGGTAGAAAATAACAACTTGGTGCCAAGTTTTCCCCATAGTGTCTTCCAAAAATAGATCAAAAATTTTGTATCCCGATCTGAAACAATAGTCTTTGGCACTCCATGTAAACGAACTATCTCCCTAAAAAATAATTCAGCAACATGTGAAGCATCATCGCTCTTATGGCATGGAATAAAATATGCCATCTTTGAGAAAGCGATCTACAACAACGAAAATAGAATCCCTCCCCCTCGGAGACCGAGGTAACCCTAGAATAAAATCCATGGATATATCTTCCCAAGGTACATTCAGAATTGGTAGTGGAATATATAGACCATGGGGATTAAGGTGAGACTTAGCTTTCAAGCAAGTGATGCACCGCTCAACATGTTGCTAGACATCACGTCTCATATATGGCCAAAAGAAATGATCAGAAAACATGTCCAATGTCTTTTTTACACCAAAATGACCAGCTGACCCACCAGCATGTGCTTCCTGTAAAAGAACATTGTGAATAGAGCAAGCTGGAATACATAGTTTGTTAGTCTGAAATAAGAATCCATCATGCACAAAGAACTTGTCCCATCCTTTGGCAACAATGCACTTAGAGAAAGGTTCTTTAAAATTAGAGTCATTAGCATAAAGTGTTTTAACTGATTCCAATCCAAGCACTTTTGTATCTAGTTGTGTAATCAAACCATATCTTCGTGACAAAGCATCTGCAACAATGTTATCTTTACCACGCTTATGTTTGACAACATAGGGAAATGTTTCAATGAACTCAATCCATTTTGCATGGCGACGGTTCAATTTACCTTGGCTTTTGAGATATTTCAAAGCTTCATGATCAGAATGGATTATAAATTCTTTAGGTAATAAGTAATGTTTCCATACTTCCAATACTCGAACTAAGTCATAAAGCTCTTTGCCATAGACAGAGTAGTTCAGATGTGGACCATTTAGTTTTTTCATAAAAGTAGGCAACAGGTTTACCTTCTTGAAGTAGCACACCTCCAATGCCAATACCACTTGCATCACATTCGATCTCAAAGGTCTTACCAAAGTCTGGTAGTTGTAGCAGCGGTGCTTCACAAAGCTTTCTTTTCAACTCTTCGAAGGCTTGGTTCTATTCATCTCCCCACTTGAATGGAACATCCTTCTTTGTCAAATTGTTAAGAGGTGCAACGATAGTGCTGAAATCTTTAACAAATCTGCGGTAGAATCCTACAAGACTATGAAAACTTCTAACTTGGCTCACATTTTTAGGAGTAGGCCAATCCTTTATCACTTTAATCTTCTCTTTATCAACCTGGATGCCATCTGTAGTCACACAACAAAACCAAGAAAAACAACACGATCTGTGCAAAAGGTGCACTTAGAAATATTTCCATACAATTTCTCTGCTCTTAAAACATCCAGGACTACACAGATATGATCAAGATGTTCATCAAATGGTTGACTATAGATCAAGATATCATCAAAATATACAACCACGAATTTTCCAATGAAAGCTCTTAAAACATGATTCATTAAACGCATAAAAGTTGAGGGAGCATTTGTCAAACCAAAGGGCATCACAAGCCATTCATATAAGCCAAATTTGGTCTTAAATGTTGTCTTCCATTCATCACCAATTTTCATGCGAATTTGGTGATAGCTGATGCGTAAATCAATCTTGGTGAAAATAGTTGAGCCACTCAATTCATCTAACATCTCATCAAGCCTAGGAATGGGATGGTGATATCTAACAGTTATAGCATTGATTACACGACAATCAACACACATGCGCCAAGAGCCAACTTTCTTAGGGACCAAAAGTACTGGAATAGCACAAGGTGATTGCACGACAATCAACACACATGTGGCCTCCTATTAGCTCCACCAAAATTACCAAAGCCAGCATCATGCCCTCAGCCACCACCATGGCCGTGGCCACCACCACCACCACCTGTAGCAGCACGGCGTGTGGCCTTAGCCCAAAGACGTGCAGCTTCTGCCTCTAATGCATGTAACACCCTCAGTGTTACACTTTACAACTTTTTGCTTAAATACTGCATGAGCATCATACTTATGTGTAAATGTGTGTAATATAGGGTGTAAAGTAATATACGTAACTTGAAACGTTCATCGAAAACATGAAACGAATGGTATATTTCATGTCACGTTGTATCACTTAGTGTTCTAAATGAATTTTTATTGAATGAAAATGCTATAGAACGCATACCCGGCATTTTAATAAGTTTGTAGTACAAACTTCATAGGTGGCGGTGAAATACTTGTGGTCGAGAATGGGGTTCGCTAGATAGCATAGTTAGTAGCTTAGAAACCAAAGTTGATGCGAATCCGAACAAAAACTTAGTCATTTTCTTAAGTTGGAAAGTGTGTCGATGAAGCTAAGTTTGTGAATTTTTATAGGGGAATCGGGTTAAGTAGTGGCATGGTCTTAGGGTTGGTTTTAGTAGTTTGATATACTACTAAGAGCGTAAAAGAGTTGGTTCAGTCATTGAAGCCTTGAGGTGGCTTTTTGGGACGCTTTAAAAAGCATGCAAGGCACCTCCCGAGCGGGATGCTATGTCTGGCCATGGTCACCAGGCTGCTGGTTTGGCTCAGCATCATGGCTAGGCTCACCTAGGCATGCACCTGCCCCACTACTACCATGCCCTGACACGCACCCCGCACCACCATGCCGTGCTCATGCAAGCACCACCCACGCACCCACACCCACCTGCACGCGCAAAGCCGCGCGGACCCACACTGTCCGCTCAGCCACCACCGCCGTCATCAGTAGGTCCACTACTCTGGCTAGCCCATTGTAGCCACTTTGCCATGTCGCTAACCCTAGGCATCATGCCACTATGCTGCTGTTAGCTGCAGCCAGTTTGCGCTGAAGTCACCACGTGCGCTCTGCCACGCCGTCGCGTTCGCCTACCACCTCACACTCGCCTTGTGTAGTGCCATGAGCATGTGGCCACACTTGGCCTGACCCACATGTCACCTTGCTCACTCTGCCTTTCCATCGCATCCGTGCTCATCATGACGCTACGCTATTGCCTCCCTTGATCGGTGCCATGCCACTGCGGCGTGTAGAGCCAAGCGCCATTATCGGCTTGTGGTTTATGGTTGTGTGGCCCACCATCCTGAGCACGTTGGCCATTTCCCCCTTGCCCTTCAGCCATACATGATTGTACACCGGATTGATAGCCATGTCCCACAACGGCAGCGATGAGCCACGCCATGCCTGTCTCCCCTGTTCTTCTGGCGCCGTGGTCGCCGTACTCGCTCCTCTAAATTCACTATAGTGGAGCCATCTTAGTTCAATTAACCCCGTCCACAACTCCATCAGGTAGCCAGCCAACCGCCTGACCCCACCTTGCTGCGAGCCTTGCCATGCCATGCTCCAATTTGGAGCTATCATTCCTGTCGGGTCAATAAGACCGTGTCGGCTACGTCGAAGGCAAGCTCCCTATCCAGTGCTAGCTCGTGTCAATTCCTTTCACCGCTAGCTTCGCCTCCACCTACTAATCACCCTACGCACCTTTGTCAAATCGCTACCGCCGCCTAGCCTTCCCTGATGTAGTCTTGATACCAGCCGTACGCCATCGCACCATCCGTGCGCACATGGCCAAACCTACTCGATCTATTTTCGGTCAATCCACCATGCCAGGTAGGTTTGGGGTGGGTCACTGATGCCCATCCTTGAGCTCAGTTCATGTTGTCTATGCCTTGGATCACGGGAACATGGCCGTCGTTGCAGGGAGGAGTCCGCCATCATGGAGGGAGCTCGAGACAACATCTTCGTTCACCGTGTCACCACCTATCACTTTGGGTTTGGGGGCGGGGAGGGACCAGATTGACTCGCATTTGGGGGCGGGGAGGGACCAGTATGACCGGCAGTAACCACCTTGTGCCAGCGCCGCCACACCGGTGCACGTGCGTGGGTGTCGATGGTGTCACCATTGCAAGATAGATTCTTCTGATGGTTTATCTGTGAAGTAACTGACTGTAGGAATAGTGCCATGGGTCTCAGAGTGATTTGTCGGTAGGTCAGGGTCGTTTTCGTAAAACTAGCCAAAACACGCGCGGGCCTCCCCATCGTGGGCCGTCATCACCTGACTAGGCCACGTGCCTGCATGGGCCACGCAGTACATCGCGCGTGCGCTGGACTGGGCTAAGCCGCTCGTGCCTTGGACTACGTGATAGTAATCAGTTTTTCATTTCCTAGTAAATTAGTAAATGCTTATTCAATTTAGTTTTGAGCTTAACTTTGAAAAATAATAGTAAATTATGTAGATGTCTAAAAATAGTGAAATAAAATTTGTTAGGTTCACAAAAATGCTATCTATCTGTTAGTGTAGTTAGTTTACTATTAACTATGATCATGATAGGTTCATAAATTCAAATTAGAGAACTTAGTATTATGTAGATTAATATTTGTAGGAATTATTGTGGCAAATGGATGATAGATTTAGTCATGAAGTTTTTATAGTAGGTTCATTAGATTATTGTGTACTCACTATAAATTTTGTAGCACTAGAGTAGAGTGATAAATAGAATAGCTAGTACCCTTGTTTTATTATATATAGAGTAAATCGGTATTAAGAGTAAGAATACCTTTAGTTGCTAAGATAATATATGTCATGCTTCATACTTGTTAGTGGTAATAGTAGGTAACTTAGCACCTTAGTCGGCAGGACTAGCTTAGTCACTTGATAGATGTATTTTATTTTAAGAGTTGCTTGTTGTCGTATTACTAAGTGTTGCATCATCATTTCATGCATGTAGATCACGAGTTGGTAGAGTTCAGTGCCCATTGACGAACAAGATTATGAAGAGGTCATTGAGGAGTATGAGGAGGAGATCCTCATGTAGGAGGGAGCCTTGGAGCCTTTTGGTGCTGACTTTGCTGAACCCACCGCCTGCCCAAGGCAAGCCTCGGTGCATAACCATTATTTTAAATGATCACTAATTATATATGATGTGCATTTATGTTATAGGCATTTTATGGAAACTACGTGCATAAATATATCTACCTATGAGTCCTACTAGTATAGGTCGAGTAGCTACTATGCTTAGGATTTCGGTAGCGTGAGTAACCTACCGTTACTCACATTAGGTGATAATTATGACCACTCATGATAAAATGGTGGAAAGAAAAAGTGGTGACCGGGCAAGGCTATGGTTTAGGTACTGGTGGGTGTAAGAGGTTGTGTCTTGCGGCCAATAGGGCATAGCTTGGTTACACTTTTTCCCTATCTATGTCAGGTTAAGGACCGGTCATTGCATAAGTCTTGAGGCAAGTCACAGATTTATTATCCCGAGCACATACTTGGGTATGGGCGCAGGGAAGACTTGTTGCTCTCTTGTCATGGGTTCCGACTCTTTCTAGACCGACTGATTGGAGGCAGGGATGGTGGAGGTCCTTGCACCACACTAAGTCCGAGACTTAGAAGCAAGGGCTTGGAGTCCAAGTTTGGATAGGGACCTGGACCCCATGACAGGAGAGTGATGGGTTGGTCCTGCTTGTGCCTGGGGTACAAGCGGGGTGTGTGTTTTTGGGGTACCCAGCTGGGGGCATTGACTCACGAATCACCGAGGCAATCTAGTACAGCTTGTTTTGGGTCTAGCACCGTAGTAAGAACTAAAAGATGGAAGGTGATGAAAAGGAACTGATTGCTCAACTCTTGCTTGAAAAGTAGAATATGTGCTTACATAGAATGGCTAGATAATAAATTAATATAGCTATTAATAATAACATCAATAAGGACTCACTATTAGTATCATTTTCTACAAAAAGGAAACCTAGCAAACCATAAAGCTTTGCATACCCCTTGGAGTCGGGAAGCTATTCCCACTAGTCAGATAAGTCTTATGAGTACATTGTGTACTTAAGGTTTATTTACCCCTATTGCAGGTAATGCTTGAGGAGTACCATTGTGTGAAGGATTCTTCTAGTGGGCACTAGACGGATCCTTGTTCCTTATTGCTAGATGTTTATTTTTATTCCGCTGTTTAATATTCTACACTCTGACTTTGGAAATGTAATAATGTACTTTTTACGCACTCTAAATGTATGAAATGGATTAAGTATTGTAATTCGTTCTCATTATTGGATCCTTGAGGGAAAAATGTGGATCTTTCGGGTTCTCCCTTAGGGTGTGCCTGACAGATACCAGCCCGCTATAGCTTGCTTTCGGGGTGCTTAGTGTCTAGTGGAAGACGAGCGCCTCCGTAAGTATGTTATTTCAGGCGGTTCTGCCATAGTTGGTACTAGAGCCAATAATGGGTTATGAGTTTCATCACTCTTTTCAAAAACTTAAAAATTTGACCAACTAAAGTTTGCGAAAAATAGGATGCGCTAAAGTTATGTAAATAAGTATAAGCCCTAGCAATATGGTCTATCTAGGATAGCGACACTGGTTTTATCTAATCAGTTTTCTGTAGGTACACTGACTTACATTGCGTAAGAAATTGCTTAGCATACGGAAACTGAGTGTGCGATGTGCTAAAATTTTACGAATGCCACTATATTCCCGCTTGAGTGAACGTATAGGCCGATGCATGCATCATGATAATGGAATTCTGCTAAAAACTAAATCCCCCTACATGTATAATTAGGTTAGTAAATTGATAGGACAACTAAAAGAATGCTTTAATAGCTATCTTGTCATTCCTCTAATCCCTTGTTCTGATCAAGAAGGTTGTCCTAAGTGGTTGGTTCCTATTTCTTATAGATGAATCTTAGGTCTGGATGCGGGAGCACCAGTGCTGGAGCAGGCCACGGTCTTAGCGAAGGCCAAGGTAAAAGTGGCTAGGCCAATGAGCATGGTAACAGGGAGAGCCATGAGGCTCCATTGTTGGCTCCTCCTCCTCCACCATCGCTGCCGCCACCGCCAATGACTCATGCGGAGATGATGGCAGAAATGATGGCTGCTCCCCATGAGTCGGCCCATGCCATGGAGCTACTGGCATAGGCTATTGCTGGCTTTGCCCATGGAGGACATAGGGGAAATGGTGGGAACGGGGGGTGGTGCCCGTGGTCCTAAGGGGCCCTACTCTTACTAGGATTTCCTCAAGACCCACCCACCCACGTTCACACCATCAGTTGAGCCCCTAGATGCGCAGCATTGGCTTCGCATTCTAGAGCAGAAGTTCCTATTGCTCAACATGATGGACAAGCAGAAGGTGCGCTTTGTAGTGCAACAGTTGTTGGGGGTCCACGAGTGCATGGTGGGATACCTTCAACACCATGCAACAGCCAGATCACCAGGTGACCTGGCAGGAGTTCATTGTAGCATTCAGAGAGTTCTATATTCCTGCTGGTGTTCTCAACAGGAGGCTAACTAAGTTCCTAGACCTACAGTAAGGGAGTATGATAGTGATGGACTATGTCAATAAGTTCAATCACTTGTCCTAGTATGCTGGCACTCATGTGGACATAGATGAGAAGAAGAGGGACCGCTTCTATTGCGGCCTCTCTTATAGCCTTCAGGAGAAATTGTATACTGGGAACTATCAGACCTTCGGGGCAATGATGAATGATGCCATCACCATGGAGGGCTTGCAGCAGGATTCCTAGGTAGAGTGGAAGAGAAAGTAGGTGGCTATGGGGTCCTCTAGCCACCCCCATACTCAGAAGGTACATGTTGTTTGATGGGTGCCCTATCAATCATCAGGCGGGCATTCGTTTTGATAGCCCCTAGCATACTTCATAGACTTCTTCCACATAGTACTAGCGCACCTACTCAGTAGGTGCCGCATCAGCAGCCCCAAGGATAAAAGGCCCCACCTCGACTAGGATAGGGAAACAAGCCGGGTGCTTGTTTCAAATGTGGCAAGGATGGCCACTATGCCCGAGAGTGTCCCCAAAACTAGCCAACCCAGTTTGCTCAACCATCGGCTAACTCCAGGCTAGTCAGGAGGACAGTGATCAAGAAGAAAGTGCCAGCCAGCTGATCGGGATAGGTGAATTTCACAGATGCTGAGTAGATATTGCAGCAGGAACCAGTGATGGCTGGTATGTTCACCATTGATTCCCATCTAGCTTATGTGTTATTTGATTCTGGTGCATCACATTCATTCATGAGCATGGGATTTGTAGACTGGCACAACATACCTCTTATGGCCATATCGTATGCCTATAGAATTCATACTCCGGGTGCACATATGTGCATCAATACTCAGCCGGACATAGTAAGCTTGGTATTAGCCAGCCACACTTACCGCCTATAGTTCATGGTACTGCCTAGGCAAGGTATTGATGTAATTCTTGAAATGAACTGGTTGTAGGTGTATGGGGCAGTCTTGGATTTGAAGTGGAGAATTATCGAGTTACGGCTGCCTTCTTCTGAGGATAGGATGTCTCTTCTTGTACCCTTAGATCTAGTCTTACCTATTGCTACTCATGCTAAAGCCTCTCCTGATCTTACCTCTATTCTGGTAGTATGTGAGTTCCTGGATGTTTTTCTAAAGATCTACCTGGGTTGCCACTAGATAGAGAGGTGGAATTCTCCATTGAGCTAGAGCCTGGTACTGCTCCTATCTCTCGACGCACGTACCGCATGGCTCCAAAGGAGTTGGCTAAAATGAAGAAGCAGTTGGAAGAATTGATGGAAAAAGGCTTCATCCGTCCTAGCTCTTGACCATGGGGTTGTCCAGCCATTTTAGTGAAGTAGAAGGATGGTACTCTATGGATGTGTGTGGATTACCACCCTCTTAATGCGGTAACAATTAAGAATAAGTATCCTTTGCCTCGCATAGATACTTTGTTCGATTAGCTAGCTAGTGCCAAGGTGTTCTCCAAGATTGACCTTCATTCAGGCTATCATCAGATCAAGATTAGACCACATGACATACCAAAGACAGCTTTTTCTACTAGGTATGGGTTGTATGAGTACCTAGTAATGTCTTTTGGTCTCACCAACACTCCTGCCTTCTTCATGTACCCGATGAATTTAGTCTTTATGCCGGAGCTAGACAAGTTTGTTGTGGTATGCATTGATGATATCTTGATATATTCCAAGAATGATGAAGAGCATGCCCAACACCTTTGAATAGTACTGGCTCGATTGAGGGAACACAAGTTGTATGCTAAATTCAGCAAGTGTGAATTTTGGTTAGATCGAGTGTAGTTTTTAGGGCATATTTTGACACCTGATGGTATCTCTGTTGACCCCAGCAAGGTGCAAGATGTGCTGAATTAGAAGTCTCCCAAGTCTGTGCACCAGATTCATTAGTTCCTTGGTCTAGCTGGGTACTATCGGCGTTTCATTCTAGATTTTTCCAAGATAGCTCAGCCAATGACCAAGGTACTCCAAAAAGAAGCTAAGTTTGACTGGAGCCTAGCCTATGAAGAAGCCTTCCAAGCTCTAAAAACATTTCTGACCACTGCTCCTGTGTTGGCCCAACCAGATATTGATAGACCGTTTGATGTATATTGTGATGCCTCAAAGATGGGGTTGGGATGTGTGTTGATGCAGGATGGGCGTGTGATAGCTTATGCTTCGCGCCAACTGAAAAAACATGAAGTAAATTACCCCACTCATGATTTAGAGCTAGCTGCTGTGGTCCACGCTCTAAAGATTTGGAGGCACTATCTATTGGGCAACAAAGTATATATTTTTACTAATCATAAGAGCCTCAAGTATATTTTCACTCAGTCTGAGTTGAATATGAGGCAAAAGAGATGGTTGGAATTGATTAAGGATTATAACTTGGAGGTACATTACCACCCAGGAAAGGCCAATGTAGTGGCTGATGCTTTGAGCCAAAAGTCACATCAGGTTGAGGAAACACCTTTGTCTCTCAACCATGCAGAAGTGCTGGCTCACATTGCCTTGACCTCAGAGTTGCTTGAGCAGATTATTCTAGAGCAAAGGCAAGACACTGAAGAAATTCCTCACATCAGGAAATTGATTGCCGAAGGACGTGGCCCTCACTTTAGTATTGATGAGCAAGATGTAGTGAGATACAAGGATAGATTGGTGGTTCTGTCCAATGAGGAGCTAAGAAGAAAGATTTTGAGTGAAGCCCATCATTTCAAGTTGTCTATTCATCTTGGCAGCAACAAGATGTATCATGATTTGCACCACTTGTACTGGTGGTCCAACATGAAGTAGGACATCACCTAGCACGTCGTGGAGTGCAACACTTGTGGGAGAGTTAAAGTAGATCATATGCGTACTTTGGGATATTTGCAGCCCTTGTCCATTCCTATTTGGAAATGGGAAGATATCTCCATGGACTTTGTGGTGGGTTTTCCCAGCACATCCAAGGGCTATGTTTCTATTTGGGTCATTGTGGACCATCTCACTAAGTCTACTCATTTTATTCTAGTGGACACTAAATATATAGCCAAGAAGTATGCTGAGATATATTTTGATCGAATTGTGACCCTACACAGAGTTCCCCTTACTATCATCTCTGATAGAGGGTCAGTTTTTGTCTCTTGTTTCTAGGGAGCAACTATAGCACTGTCTTGGTACTCGACTCCTTAGAAGCTCAACATATCATCCACAAACTGATGGTCAAACTAAAAGGGTGAACCAGGTGCTTAAGGATATGTTGAGAGCTTGTGCCATTTCTTTTCCTGAGAAGTGGGATGAATGCCTGAAGCTAGCTGAATTTTCTTACAATAATAGATACCAAGAGAGCATTCGCATGGCACCATTTGAAGCTCTATATGGAAAGAAATGCAAGACGCCACTTAACTGGGTAGAAGTGGGAGACTGTGGATATTTTGGGCCTGATTTCATCAAAGAGGCTCGAGAGCAAGTCATCATTATTCAGTGTCATTTAAAGGCAGCTCAGAGCTAACAGAAAGCCTATACAAACAAGCGAAGAAGACCCTTGTAGTTTGAAGTTGGGGATTATATGTACCTCAAGGTGTCTCCTATGAGAGGGGTGCATCGGTTTGGTGTCCATGGCAAGCTAGCTCCCCGATATGTGGGTCCTTACAAGGTTTTGGCATAGTGTGGCCCAGTTGCTTATCGCCTCTAGCTTCCCGATATTTTATCTGTGGTACATAATGTGTTTCATGTATCGTAATTGAAGAAATGTTTATAGGTACCTGATGAAGCTATAGAAGTTGAAGGACTTCCACTCCAGCCTGATTTGACTTATGTTGAGCACCCGGTCAAAATCCTAGATGAAAAGGAAAGAGTGACCAAGAACAGTGTGGTGAAGTTCTACAAGGTGCAGTGGTAAAACCATTCAGAGGATGAAGCCATGTGAGAACAAGAGAGCTATATATTGAAGCATTACCCCCACCTTCTCTCTAGTTCTGATAGGTAGTTGCTATATTGAAATGTATTTCCTATCTCCTTTCCCACACCAGGCACATGAAATCTCAGGTCGAGATTTTGTTTTAATGGGTAGATTTGTAACACCCTCGGTGTTACACTGTACAACTTTTTGCTTAAATACTGCATGAGCATCATACTTATGTGTAAATGTGTGTAATATAGGGTGTAAAGTAATATACATAACTTGAAACGTTCATCGAAAACACGAAACAAATGTTATATTTCATGTCGCGTTGTATCACTTAGTGTTCTAAATGAATTTTTATTGAATGAAAATGCTATAGAACTCATACCCATCATTTTAATAAAGTTTGTAGTACAAACTTCATAGGTGGCGGTGAAATACTTATGGTCAAGAATGGGATTCGCTAGATAGCATAGTTGGTAGCTTGGAAACCAAAGTTGACGCGAATCCGAACAAAAACTTAGTCATTTTCTTAAGTCGGAAAGTGTGTCGACAAAGCTAAGTTTGGGAATTTTTATAGGGGAATCGGGTTAAGTAGTGGCATGGTCTTAGGGTTGGTTTTAGTAGTTTGATATACCATCGAGAGCGTAAAATAGTTGGCTTAGTCATAGAAGCCTTGAGGTGGGTTTTTGGGATGCTTTAAAAAGCGTGCAAGGCACCTTCCCGAGCAGGTGCTGTGTCTGGTCGTGGTCACTAGGCTATGGTTTGGCTCAGCGTCGTGGCTGGCTCTCCCAAGCGTGCACCTGCCCCACCACTGTCATGCCCTGACACGCACCCCGCACCACCATGCCCGTGCTCATGCAAGCACCACACACGCACATGCACCCGCACGCGCACAGCCGCGCGGACCCACAACTGTCGTTGCCACACACTAGCTACTCGGCCACCAACACCATCACCATGGGTCTACTATAGCTGCTTTGCGATGTCACTGACCCCACACATCATGCCACTACGCTGCTGTTAGCCATGTCCGTTTGTGCGAAGTCACCGCGTGGGCTCTGCTACACCGCCGCGTCCGCCTGCCGCTTCGTGCTCGCCTGTGCGGTGCCGTGAGCGCATGGCCACACTTGGCCCTGCCCACATGTCACCTTGCCCGCTCTACCTTGCCATCACATCCATGCTCATCATGAAGCTACTGCTACTGCCTCCCCTGACCGGTGCCATGCCACTACGGCACGCAGAGCCGAGCGCCATCGTCGACTTGTAGTTTATGGCCATGTGGCCCACCATCCTGAGCGTGTTTTCTGTTTCCCCCTCGCCCTATAGTCATATGCGATTGTACACCAGATTGATAGCCACATCCTACCACGGTAGCAATGAGCCATGCCATGCCTGTCTCCCCTATTCTTCTAGCACTGTGGTCGCCGTACCCGCTCCTCTAAATTCATCATAGTGGAGCCATCTTAGTTCAATTAACCCCATTCGCAACTCCATCGTGTAGCCAGCCAACCACTCGACCCCACCTTGCAGCGAGCCTCGCCGTGCCGTGCTCCAATTTAGAGCTGTCATTCCGCTGGGTCAATAAGACCATGTCGGCTATGTCGAAGGCAAGCTCCCTATCTAGTGTAGTTCATGTTAATTCCTTTCATCACTAGGTTCGCCTCCACCTGCTAATCACCCTATGCACCTTTGTTGAATTGCTACTGCTGCCTAACCTTCCCTGACATAGTCTTGCCACCGTTGTGCGCCATCGCACCATCCATGCGCACACGGCTAGACCCGCTCAGGTCCATCTCCGGTCAATCCACCACGTTAGGATAGGTTTGGGGTGAGTCGCTAATGCCCATCCTTGAGCTCATCCATGTTGTTTGTGCCTTAGATCATGAGAACATGGCTGCCATTATAGGGAGGAGTCCATCATCATGGAGGGAGCTTAGGACAACATCTCTGTTTGCCGCATCGCCGCCCATCACTTCGGGTTTACGCCTCGGTGAGCATCAGCTCACATTTGGGGGCGGGGAGGGACCGGTATGGCCGGCGTAATCGCCTTATGCCAGCGCCGCCACGTTGGTGTGCACGAGGGGGGGTGCTGAGGGTGTCGCCGTTGCAAAGACAGGTTCTTCCAAGGGTTTATCTATGAAGTAGCTGACTATAGGAATAGTGCTGTGGGTCTCAGAGTGATTCGTCGGTAGGTCAGGGTCATTTTCATAAAACAGCCAAAACACGCGCAGGCCTCCCCGTCGTGGGCCATCATCGCCCAGCTGGGTTGCATGCCCGCATGGGCCACACAGTACATCACACGCACGTGCACTGATTAGGCCGAGCTACTCGCGCCTTGGGCCACGCGATAGAAATCAATTTTTCATTTCTAGTAAATTAGTAAATGCTTATTCAATTTAGTTTTGAGCTAAACTTTGAAAAATAGTAGTAAATTCTGTAAATGTCCAAAAATAGTGAAACAAAATTTGTTAGGTTCACAAAAATGCTATCTATCTATTAGTGTAGTTAGTTTGCAGTTAGGGCATAGCTTGGTTACACTTTTTCTCTGTCTGTGTTGGTTAAGGACTGGCCGTTGCATAAGTCTCGAGGCAAGTCATAGATTTATTATCCCGAGCACATACTTGGGTATGGGCGCAGGGAAGACTTGTTGCTCTCTTGTTGTGGGTTCCAGCTCTTTCCGGACCGACTGATTGGAGGCAGGGATGGTGGAGGTCCTTGCACCGCACTAAGTCTAGGACTTAGAAGCGGGGGCTTGGAGTCCAAGTTTGGATGCGAACCAGGACCCCATGATAGGAGGGTGATGGGTTGGTCCTGCTTATGCCTAGGGTACAAGTGGGGCATTTATTTTTGGGGTACCCAGCTGGGGGCATTGATTCGTGAATTGCCAAACAATCCAGTACGACTTGTTTTGGGTCTAGCACCGTAGTAAGAACTGAAAGATAGAAGGTGATGAAATGGAATTGATTGCTCAACTCTTGCTTGAAAGTAGACAAGTGCTTACATAGAATGGCTAGATAATAAATTAATATGGCTATTAATAATAACATCAATAAAGACTCACTATTAGTATCGTTTTCTATAAAAAGGAAACCAGCAAACCATAAAGCTTTGCATACCCCTTGGACTCGGGAAGCTATTCCCACTAGTCAGATAAGTCTTGCGAGTACATTGTGTACTCAGGGTTTATTTACCCCTATTGCAGGTAATGCTTGAGGAGTACCATTGTGTGAAGGATTCTTCTAGTAGGCACAGACGGATCCTTGTTCCTTATCGCTAGATGTTTATTTTTATTCCGCTGTTTAATATTCCTCACTCTGACTTTGGAAATATAATAATGTACTTTTTACAGCACTCTGAATGTATGAAATGGATTAAGTATTGTAATTCATTCTCATTATTGGATCCTTGGGAAAAAATGTGGATCTTTCGAGGTTCTCCCTTGGGGTGTGCCCAACAGATATCGCCCGCTGTAGCTTACTTTCGGAGTGCTTAGTGTCTGGTGGAAGACGAGTGCCTCAGTAAGTGTGTTATTTCAGGCGGTTCTGCCATAATGCAGTAGGATCATCATCCTTGACATGGTCACTAGAATCATGCGGAGGCTCAGTGCGTTGTTCCTGTAGAGATTGTTGAAGTGTGTGCATCTCTTGCATCAGTCGATCCATTTGTGCACGCACCACCTAGATATCTTGAGCAAAAATAGTGGCAGGAGTAGGGTGATTATCTCCTGACATATTAGAAGAGAGGGAAAAAATAATAGGACAATATATATGTGTGGAATATATGTGGAATCACTCCCTCACCACTTACTCAACAAGCTCCTTGTCTCCCTCAAGAGGAGAACTAGGGCAGCAAATCAGTGGTGGAAAAATGATTGTATTAGAGATGTTGTATGCAGCTCGCGATGCTTTGGGTGGGGCTAGGTGGGATGTATCGTCACTGCAATCTAAAACTTTAGTGATGCAAAATTGAATAATAATCTAAGTGAACCACAAGCCTAAGTTGCAGGTTGAAGGAAGAATTATGTAGATGGAAAGAACTTAGCACCCAAAATTAGAGGTGACACACTTTGCATCAACAGAATCGCAATCCTAACACCCTCTCTTTTTTCAATACTTTTTTTCAGAATAGGAACACTTCCTTTCTGTTTTGTTTTTCTTCATTTTTTGTACCTCTTTTTTTTTACTTGCTGCAATATGAATGCAGTACAATTAAAAAATTGCAGGTTGAGGTGTGTGAAACAACAAAGGAACTTGATGCAAAGCATTTCAGTGAAAAGAGAAAGTAGAGGACTGAATGATCAGGTTTATGTATTTGGGAACTAGGATAGCGATGAACAATCGCAAGGAAAAAAATTGCAGCATATAAATGATGTGATTTATGATCAACTGCAGGAAAGAACAAAGGAGAACCAGCAACTAGACAAGACTCAACGGATTAAAACTCGAAGCTGCAAACTAAATTCAGATGCAAAATTGAAATGATAGGTATATAATTTGTTGGTGGTGTGGCTATTTGTGGACTATAGGAAAAGGAACAAGCTATCCTACCAAAATAAGAATGATCCTACCTGAGTAAACGGAGGCTCTAGTACCATATGATGTGCACACAGCCTAGGTATTGCGTGTGATGAGTAGTTGTGGCCCGATCTTCTCAAAGGATCCATGAACTTGATAACTATTGTTGCGTAACCTAACGACGAGGCAGTGCACCGTGAGTTCTACACTCACAACTGAACTACCAAGACAATCACCCTTCCACACACCAAAGATGTCAGCCCACGCAATCACGCCGTAAAGACATTGAAGGCACAAACTGGGTGAACCATAGTTCGACGTTCTACAACTCCCTCAGGAATCGAAAGAACAAGTTTTGCAAGCCTCTCAAGACTCACGTGTGGTTGTTCTAAATAGAACACAAGTGTTTACATGAAATTTGATAGCCCTTATGCTCTCAATTATAATTTAATTGAGTGCTTTTCAGTTTACACTCAAACATAAGGGATAACTGCTAGTGGGAAAGTAAAACAGCATG